>NC_137653.1:2923520-3013520 GCF_963422515.1 Blennius ocellaris | reverse complement strand
GTTGTTTAAATACCAGACTGTCCTATAAAATGAAAGAACATATTTTATCCTTTATTCGATATGGGATCGTGTTATTGTGAAACGCGGCGACTTCCAACGACAATAAAACGCCGGTTCTGTCTTTCCTGCCGCTTTAAGAGGACGGCAGCAGTGCAGGAGCTCCATGTCCTCATGTCCTCATGTCCTCATGTCTGCAGCTTGAAGGGACCTCAGGGAGCCTGGAGAGGACATCTGGAGGAGACGTTAACACACTCTCCTCCCTAGGGGGCAGCACTGACAGGAAATGCAGACCTGCTAGTGTTTCGTGTTGCCATTAGTCACTTTTACTGAACAAGTTTTTAAACTTCTGTTCGTCGGAGGAGCTTCACTTATCAAGATGATGATATAATATATTGTCCCTGCAACCGTTTCTTTTTCTCTTCCTTACAAAAACATACAGCAGCGCCCTCTGGTGGCCTGGCATGCTAACGACATCGTTGTCAGTGTCAATTTTCCTGAAGGTGTCGTCTCTTGGAACGTTGCCTCAGCAACAAGAAACATGTCCCACTGGAAGTAGCATTAGCATTAGCTGTGTGACGCTCTCACTCATGCTCCCGTTTACCGCTGAAGGACGACGTCATTTCGTGATCACGTAGAGAAGAAAGTGGAATGAAAGTCGCAGATTGTGACGCTCTGATGTGAGGAAACACGGCCTGACCAGAGAAACGATGTCTGTTTGGACAGTTCCTTCCACCGCCTGTGATTTATTAGTTTAATGTGACGTAAAGTGGCTCAAACCGCCTGAGGCATTTCAGTGTTTTCCTGCCATGTCGAATCTCACACGGCGCTCAGGTCGACCTGTGAACTGGACGGCTGGTTGGCGCTGCAGCATGTAGCATGAAACTGTCTTTTCTGTCTCATATGTCTGAGGCATATTTTCTTTCACCCCCCGACGGAGGCGCTGGCCGGTTCCAACAATGCAAGTTCTGTGCATAAAGTCCATATCACAGGCTCAGATTTATACGTGCTGGGAGGGGGTGGGGGGGGGGAGGGGGGGTCCCAAAGGTGGCGAGACGAATTTAATTTGTTTGGAGTGTTAATTGAGGGAAATTGGATCTCCATTTTCTAAATCTGCCGGCTGAGTGAGACACGCGTTGTTAATCAGCCCCGCAGAGACTTTCTCCACCTGAAATGTTTAACTAGGAAATATCTGAGCTGAATGATCCTCTTTGTGGATAATTATAGAACGTGTTGGTGTGTGTGCGTGTGTGTGTGTGTGTGTGTGTGTGTGTGTGTGTGTGTGTGTGTGTGTGTGTGTGTGTGTGTGTGTGTGTGTGTGTGTGTGTGTGTGTGTGTGTGTGTGTGTGTGTGTGTGTGTGTGTGTGTGTGTGTGTGTGTGTGTGTGTGTGTGTGTGTGTGTGTGGGAAACTTGCAGTTGGGGAACAGGTGATTATCTGTGTCTCCACACAAACTGAGGGGAACAGATAAGATGGAGAACAAACAAGAACACACACACACACACACACACACACACACACACACACACACACACACACACACACACACACACACACACACACACACACACACACACACACACACACACACACACACAGAAGCACCGTGTACTGTAGGCTCACTGTAAACTTTGTGTTTAGTCGGCATGTTTTCTCCGAGGCGACGATGACGATGACGAAGATTATGATGATGATTCTCTGATGCATTTTAAACGACAACAAGAAAATTTTTAATCCAGAAGCTTGAAGGAAAACCGTCTGATTCCAGGTTTGCTCTTATCTATTATTCAAAGCTGTGTGGAAGATCTAAAGTTAATATTTAATATTCATGTTCCTGTTCTCAGCGTCACGGTGAACATCGCCACTAATCTACACTTCATTAGTTACTAGTTACTCACATGAAAAGCAGTAACTGTACTGCCTGAGAGAAACGGAACTTTATTGTTGGTTTTGTTTCCGTTGGTCAGCCGAGTCAGTTCAGATGAAGTTAGAGGAGGAAGATGCGCTATAATCTGAAGTTAGAGGAGGAAGATGCTCTATAATTTGATGTTAGAGGTGGAAGATGCTCTGTAATCTGATGTTAGAGGAGGAAGATGCTCTATAATCTGATGTTAGAGGAGGAAGATGCTTTATAATATGGATATAAGGGAGGAAGATACTCTATAATCTAGATTTTAGAGGAGGAAGATTCTTTATCATCTGGATGTTAATTGGAGGAAGTTGCTCTATAATCTGAATATTAGAGGAGGAAGATGCTCTATAATCTGATGTTAGAGGAGGAAGATCCTGTATAATCTGGATGTTAGAGGAGGAAGATCCTCTATAATCTGGATGTTAATTGGATGAAGATGCTCTATAATCTGATGTTAGAGGAGCAATATCCTCTATAATCTGGATGTTAGACGAGGAAGATTCTCTATAATCTGATGTTAGAGGAGGAAGATGCTCTATAACCTGGATGTTAGAGGAGGAAGATGCTCTATAATCTGGATGTTTGCTGGGTTTACATAGTTCAGGATCACTGATGAGTCGCTCCCATCAGAAACAATCCTCAGTCGAGTAACGTAGGATTGCAGAGAGCAGATTATACTGGATGATAATCCACACTCTGGATGACTCGGGTCATAAAACAGAGGTTTAGTAAAGAATCCATGAGGTCCTGATTAGTTCAGGATTGTTGTTTTTTGCTGAAACAGTCACAAAAGTAATTTGTTGTCTAAAACAAAGCGTTTCCGTCAACGTGGCTCTGATTTGTCTGTTTACTATATTTAGGATAAATGTACACAGACCGTCTGTCCAACAACACGCAAACATCTTCAACAGACCATCACCTGCCGCACGAAGCCAATTTCATTATTTCCTCACAGCCGCCGGAGCTCATCAGTCTCACTGGCGAAGGGAAGCCGTTGTATTTATTTATCCAACAAGACTCCGTCAAGCTATTTGACAGCGAAGTTCAAATGTGTTGTGGAAGCAGAGCGAGCATGACCCTGAGGAACGCCTGAGGAACTGCCAGGCCACGCCCACCATGGACGAGCTGCACCTCGGAGAGGCGGTCGGGAAAGGTGAGTGGCTTCCAGCTGACGTCACACAAAGGGCAGGTCACACCTGGACAGGTACCTCGTCCTGGGATTACCAAACTGTGGGCCGCGGCCCCCTGGTGGTCCACGGAGGTATGGCAGTCTGCGACGTGGGGACTTTTTTTTTTTAAATTTAGACGCCGTTTCAGGTGGAAAAAACACTCATTTTGCGTTTGTATTCCAAAAACGTTAACGTTACGTTTGCAACAGTTTGAAAATGTCCTTTACACGGAGAGGACACATGCTGAAAAACAATGTAGTTTACATGTTGGGCCACAAGTGGGCACTGTTGGTTGTTTTCATGATAAAACTACACACATATGCAAGCAGAGAACAATATGCTATAAACATTAACAATGGAGATGGATTGTTGTTACGGTGACTGTCAGGAGAATATTACTTGGAAACATTGATTTAATTTAATTTAATTTAATTTAATTTAATTCATTATTATTATTATTGTCATTATTATTATTATTATTAATAATAATAATAATAATAATAATAATAATAATAATAATAATAATAATAATAATAATAATAATAATAATAATAGTAATAATGAATGTTTTGAAACGAAGCTGATGTGTGAAAAGAAAAGGCATTTCAGTAGAAAAGGAAGCATAAAAACATTTAAAATAATTCTAAAAAGCTATTTTTACTGGTGATCAAAAACTGATGTGACTGAAGTGTCTGTCCAGAAGAAAGCGACTTTATTTGTTGGTTTGTTTCAATTGAGCATTTGGAGATAAATTCAAGGCTCTTCAATCGTTAATCGTTTTGCAGTATTTTCTTTTGTAAAAACACCTTTTGAGGCAGTGAAGCTGTTGTCCAGCGTGAAGCAGCCTCACCTCTTTTCACCTTGAGACAGACGCACACGTTTTTGAATTGTTTGAAGTTCTTTTCCAGTTCCTCCTCCTCCTCCTCCTCCTCCTCCTCCTCCTCCACCTTTTTGTTAAAAAGTCATAAAAGTGTCACCTGCTACCCAAATTACATCTTATTTCCATTCTTCTGTGTGATTAATCACACGTCCATTGACATCTATCCCACGACCTCCCGGGGGGGTCGTGACCCTGCGGTTGAGCCTCAGCGACAGCTGATAGATATTTGACCCTGTGGAGGAAGATTTCTGACTCTGTGTGTGTCGGAAGTAAAGCCGTGAGCGGAGAGAAGGTTTCGTTAACACCCGTCTTCACCTGACCTGATTAAAGTGACGTGTACATTCTGTTTAATCTCCTCTTTAATGGCTGCACTTCTTGTTATGGCCAGTTATGTCTGGGGTTTTTATTTTTTATTATGAATTAAGCTGTCTAAATAAATAAATAAATAAATAAATAAATAAATAATAGCACTTGCACTTGTCCTTTAACCTGAACAAAAACTACAAATACAACACTTGTTTTTGAGCGGAACTCAAATATATATATAAAAAAAGTTTTTTTTCAACGTACACAAAAGTCCGACTTCTCTCAAATATTCACAAATTTATCCGAGACCACGTTTACACCTACCCCAGTTTTGTTGTTGTTGTTGTTGTTGTTGTTTTTTTTTACAAAAACAGATATTTCCCCCTCTACGTTTACAAAAATAAAGCTTCATTGACAAGGACCCGCATATCCACCAGGTTCAGAGCTGCTATGAGCATGCCACACCTGTAGGGGGCAGTGTCACTTTCAAAGATTCAAACAGTTTTTCTAAATCTCCACTGCGGCCAGAGTTTTCAGGAATCGTCATTTGTTGTCACTCGAAGTTGCGTTTAAGTGTAAATGTGCCCAAACATCACCGTTTTTTGGAGTGTTTTACACAAAGTCTTCATTAATGTTGCCAAGTAACTCATATTGTTTGGTATTTTTTTACTGCCGCATTTTCACCAAAAGTGACACAAAAACACGTTGATGTATTTCCTCCGACCAGTTGAGATCAGAGGCTTTCAGTTGCTCAGGTCGTCCTCATAACGAGCTGCATTGCCTCCACGGCCCAGAAAACGTCAGCTTTTATTTTAGGAACAGAAACGGTCTTGTTTCCACCGTCCGGGGTTGTGTCGTGTGTTTTTGGTGCCATTGAACACGTTGTAAAGTGACGTCCTGCATCATGGCGGTGACATGGTGTCGGACTCGCTCAGAGACAAGGCTTTGGTTTGGAACCAGCCTTTACGAGCTGCATCATTTGGACGCGAGCTCCAGTTCAAACTCTGCGGTTTGGACGACTCGACGTGAGGAAACAGTTAAGTGCGAACTAACATGTGGACTCTTTTTTAACGTTCGACCACATTTTCCACAAACTTCCACCAGTTGAGCGTCTAAACTTCCCTGAACATGTCGAATCCTCCCGTGACTCCAGTTAAATCCAGGCTGCCTGGATTTACTTGTTAAAAATAAACAATTAGTGTCACTGTGAGCTTTTATACTGAAAAGGTCTTGCTAGTGTTGTCAGTGGTGGGACTGCAGAAGAGCTGAAGGTCACGGTGACGACTGATCTGTGGACACAAAGCTTCATTTCTCTTCCCGTGGATCTTATAAACAACAGACCTTTGGAGAGGAACAACACACCGAAGATGATGGTGTTGGTTTTGCTAATAATAGAGCATGATGGTTAGATTTTATAGCCAGTAGAAATGTGGGGCCGGTGCTTTAATTGTGATATTTTTATAGAAATCCATGTCCTGTTGCGTGTGACAGACAGCTGGATTTACACTGAGATGAAATAAACGTTTGCATCGTCATGAAGCCACAAAAACAGTCCTTACGTGACTCACTGATGAGAAACAGGAGGCCGGATTTGGGAGTTAAAAGAAAAAATGTGGAGGTGGTGCCACAGTCGGAGGTGGAGGTTTAGTCTGTACATGGTATGGTAAAGTACGGTACGGTATGAACAGTGTGAGTCCATCTAACGTGGGAAACGACGAGGCTGGACAACGTCCTCCACTGTGTCTCCGTCTCAGGGGGATTTGAGAGGAAAGGAGAGATTAGAGAGACAGGTGGAGGAGGAGAGATGTGGCGGAGGAGGAGAGACGTGGTAGAGAAAGAGAGACGTGGTGGAGAAGGACAGACATGGTGGAGGAGGACAGACATGGTGGAGGGCGGGAGATGTGGTGGAGGTGGGGAGGTGGAGAAGGAGAGACGTGGTGGCGAAGGAGAGACATGGTGGAGGAGGAGAGATGTGGTGGAGGTGGAAAGATGTGGTGGAGGAGGAGAGATGTGGTGGAAGAGAGATCTGGTGGAGGAGAGACGTGGTGGAGAAGGAGACACATGGTGGAGAAGGACAGACATGGTGGAGAAGGACAGACATGGTGGAGGAGGACAGACATGGTGGAGGAGGAGAGATGTGGTGGAAGAGAGATCTGGTGGAGGAGAGACGTGGTGGAGAAAGAGAGACGTGGTGGAGAAGGGGTGGAAAAAGAGAGACGTTGTGGAGCAGGAGACACATGGTGGAGAAGGACAGACATGGTGGAGGAGGACAGACATGGTGGAGGAGGACAGACATGGTGGAGAAGAACAGACATGGTGGAGGAGGACAGACATGGTGGAGAAGGACAGACATGGTGGAGGAGGACAGACATGGTGGAGGAGGAGAGATGTGGTGGAGAAGGAGACACATGGTGGAGAAGGAGAGATGTGATGGAGGAGGACAGACGTGGTGGAGAAAGAGACATGTGGTGGAGAAGGGGTTGAAAAAGAGAGACGTTGTGGAGAAGGAGAGATGTGGTGGAGGAGGACAGACGTGGTGGAGAAGGAGAGACGTTGTGGGGAAGGAGAGACCTGGTGGAGGAGGAGAGATGTGGTGGAGGTGGGGAGGTGGAGAAGCACGAGGTACAGGTGTGATTGACAGGCTGAGATGAAAGGTTCAGAGATTAAAGAGACGACGTGTTAATCTGCTGTATGAGAGGAAGAGTGAGCCACTGAGGTGGAGCAGATTGATCCACTGAGGTGGAGCAGACCGTGCAGTGTGCCGGCAGTGGGTCTGCAGTGGGCCTGCAGTGGGCCTGCAGTGGGCCTGCAGCTGGATGTGGGGTGTGAGCGGCGGCTGCAGCCACGCCACACGGAGACACAGCTCTTCTTGTTGGCGGCAGATTGGATCCAGATGTTGCCTCTGCTACTGTTTGGCGCTGCGGCGGAGGTTCTGTTCTGACGGACTTCCTGCAGCTCGGACTGAGTCGCACTGTTAGATTATCTGTCTGCACTGTAAATCCACCGAGGCCTCGCTCATAAAGACACACTGTGGCCTGCAGGTCCGGCTGATCCAGCGGAACAATGGATCTCTGTGTTCCCGCACTGTGAGAATATTTCAATTAGTGCGGCTGTTTTTATGAAGGTCGATACGTTACTGTGCTTCTGACTCTTCCCGCAGAGCTGCAGCCTCTCCTTTATCCAGCTCTTAGTCACATCAGCTCATAGTTACTGTTTCACTAAACTCCTGTTTACCAGGGAAGATGTGTCTGGACAAACCCAGTCCTTCTGACATAAAAAGATCTTACAGTTTAATTCACGTTCACATCAAAGCGTACCTGAAGCAGTAATTTGCAGTAATTCCTTTAATTAGAAATGCAATTAAAATTAGTAAAGTTTTAGTATCTTCATTCTACCTCCTTAATTTTGGCAAATACATGTGAAATACTAAAGTTTACGTGTAAGTTTTAGCACTATCTGAACCTGCGGTTTTAGCAGTTACTATTTCACCAAACTCCCCTTCAGCAGAGGACGAGTAAAGAGGAGTCTCACTAAATCAGTCCTCCTGAGAACAACATGAAGTCTCACTGCTATTAGTTGATTATCAGGTATAATTAGTCCAGCTTGACATTATGGCCACTTGAAATTTACATTTAACTGTGTTAAATAAGCTGCAGGAATAAACCTTTGTGGGAGGATTACGTGAAGAATTAAAGTTTACGACCTGCATGAGATTAAAACTGTTTCCATAATGCAAATAATATCTGTGAAAGCAGGTCCCTGTGTGCGCGTGCGTGCATGTGCGCGTGCGTCCTGCACTGAGCGTCACCTCCAGTCAACCAGTGTGAGCCCAAACTTTCCCTCCGTTCTCTTCCCTCCCTCACTCATTCACTCCCTCACACGTTCACCCTCTTCTCTCTCTTCACGTGAGCGTCAACGTCTCAGACGTTTCATTTCTGTCTGCTTCACATCGAGATTTCACAGTTCACACACTCACTGCAGCACAATTAAAAAATATATATTTAAAGCTATAGCACTTATATATCACAGTTTTCTCGATTCACAACCTTTTTTGACCCACAAATAAACATAAAAATACCAAAAAAAAGCTGCAAAAATCGAGATTTTTAAAGATTTCTATCAATATACAGATTATTTCCTCAATGGTTACTTACTTAATTACTTGTTAGACTGCATGAGTGGACGACGGTGAGGTACAACATTTAAAAAGCAAGACAAGCAACAAATACTCGCATTTTGACGAGCAAAGTTCAAAGTGTTTCTTTAAGTTTGTTCTGAACGAGTTTGTGCGCAATTTCTTCACATATATAAATATCTGTGTCTCGTGGAAGATATATCAATTGTTCTTCTAAATGCGTCTTAATAATTAGTAATTCCTACTCTGGATACAGCTGCGCTTCCTATTCAAACTCATTCTGCAGTAATTAGTCCATTAATATTGGTCACGTGTGAGTTTATTTGCGTTTCTAAAATTAGCCTTAACTTGACACTTCTCCCTCACAGGAGCACCGATGGCCCCTCCAGGCTTCCTCCAGCCGGACCCCTCTCTGCTGTACCCCCCTGCTGCTCCTCCTCCTCCTCCTCTTCCTCTTCCTCCTCTTCCTCTGTCCCCCGACCCGGGAAACGCGCTCTCTCACCTGGGCACGCTGCTGTCCGGACTCGACGCACCGAGTAGCGGCGGCTGGGGCAGGTAGGACCTCCGCGGAGAAACGTCCCAAACACACACACACACACACACGGCGTCCCGGGGCAGGTGGGGTGAGGACGGGGCTCCTCTTGGAGGTTTAAACCCGCCGCTTGCAGCCTCGCCGGCCTGTGAGGAATGAGCGCTTGGACGTGAAAATGCGCGGAGGGACGGAGGGACGGCGGCTCGTCTCGGTCGCTCCGTGACCTTCTCTCGGTGGAATGAGGCGGCGGAGGGATGGAGGGAAGCATTAAAACGTCGGGAGGAGAAGCATTGGCGGAGGAGACCCCACCCCCATGTCTTTGTAACATGAACAAGGGGGGAGAGTTTGGAGAGTTTGGTGCGGCGGAGCGCACGGCGCGCGCCGTGACGCACAGCGGGGGGCCCCAGCTTCTTCTTCTTCCTCTTCTTCACAACAACCCATCACCATTTCCCAGAACTGAGAATTACTGTTACTATATTACCTCCACACTGGTAGTTACAGTTACTTCAGTTTCTGTCTCACTGCTTCTGTTACTGTTACTATGTCGTCTAACTCCTGTTTACTGCTTCACACTGTTCATTTCAAACAACCTGTATGACTAAAAGAGACGCTTTTCCACCAAATCAAATTTAACCGGAGCCTCACAATTTGTTTAACCTTTAAAATGAGACCGCGCGTAAAGGTCCACATATGCTTTTATAAATATGAACATAAACTGTTTATTTTCATTTATAAGTTTCAATTACAATTTAGGGAACTAAATAGTATTTTCCAGCTGTTTTTATACCTGATTTTAGATTCCTCAACCTTCTTTTAGACTTGTATTTTTTTCAATTTCACCACTTTTAACCATTTTTGAAGCAGTTTATTAGTTTTGGTAAAGTCCCTTTTTCAGCCATGAGTTATAAAAGTCCTTTTGAAACTGACTTTTTTTTTCACGCGAATAAAATGAAAATAGGAAACTCATTTTTATTATATAATTTTGTGAAAAGTTCATGGAGCCATTGGGGGCCAGAGAGCCAAAGGAGAACAGAGCCACTGGTTCTGCACAACCAAATGGGTAAATATGGGGAAAAAAAGGAATTTAAACTATGTATGATTAGTTTAGTTAGTTTAGTTCAAATAAGTATTAAGTATTAAGTTCGGTGGAGTCGGTGGTTTTTGGAAAATACACCAATAGATAATATGTGTCGGATCAGATTCATAAGATCCACAACGATTACCAACGATTTTTTCGTTCTGCAACCTATAAACCCCGCTAGTGTGACGACAAGTCGGCCAACCTGAGAAGCTCAGTGCCATGATGCTGCCTCCGCCGTGCTTCACCATGACGATGGAGGTATTTGGTGCAGTAACAGTTTGTTTGATGAGCTGGCGACTCTACAAAGACTGCGAGAGGAGGAATGTGTGTGTGAGTGTGTGTGTGTGTGTGTCACGGTGTTGGCTGAAAGTCAGTGTAGGAAAACAAAACAAGAAGTACAACGACCGTTACATTAGTCCAGCTTTACTCAACATGTGAGAGTATTGTGGTGGAAAGTACTCAAGTAAAAAAAAAAAAACCTAACTTTCAATCTGCTGGATGTTATATTGAACGAATGTTTTTCAAAGTAAATGACTGCAAACATAAAGATACAAACACTCATTCACTCTCTGGTTACTTCAAATTAGATGTTTTGGAAAAAGTAGTTACTGGAATACATAATAAGTTGCATGTTTTTGCTTTGGTTTATTTTTTCCACAGCTGGAAAGAGGAAACACATTTTGTACACAATTACAACTCCTGGTTTTGTTTATCGGAACTTGATTGCAAGGAAAACGTACTATTGCAAAAAAATACCCAAGTAAAAGTAAAGTTATCCTCTGAAACTACTCAAAGTATCTGTTCAAAGACTCAACCTTCAAATGTTAACGTTTTAAGAGAATATACTGCGCATTTCTGTTGTACAAATAGAATTAAAAACTCAAAAACACTCTGATAAATTGTACTTTTTAGACGCCAGTGTATTAAGATGTATATTTAATCCACTGGCTGCTTTTAAAAGTAACTAATAGGTTTAAAAAAACAGTATATTAAGTGTGAGAGTACTTGTACTTGAGCACAGATTTCCAGTACTCCTCGTCCCTGTGGTGTAATCCCATTACTGTACGTTGTCATTAAGGTAGAAACACGATGTTCCAGCACGTCGTTATCAGGAAGCTTTTCTTTCATCAGTATTTACGAGCGTCACACCTGTTGAGTCACTACCAACCCAAATAGTAGTTATTATAACTCCCTGCCAGCAGAGCAGCTTCTGGAGAGGAAGATGTACTTTTTTGGAGGTGAAAGTGCACTTCTCCTCCTCTTCCTCCTCCTCCTCTTCCTCCTCCTCCTCTTCCTCCTCCTCCTCCTCCTCCTCCTCCTCAGTCCAGTCTGTGTTCCCCCCGTGAAATACCAGAAGGTTTGAACTGCTAACACACTGACCTTCGACCTCTGAGGAGGGGAAGGTCTAATTTAGACGACTGCTGGCACCCTGGTGACTGACCACACATGACACACACACACACACACACACACACAAACACACACACACACACATTGAACCCTGAGGAGCCCCCCCCCCCCCCTCCCCCCCCCCCCCGAGATGAAAACACCCCGTCTCCAGCTGAGCGGGTCGACTTTCCCCTCCTCTAATAAAGACGCTCTGCTCTGACCTCCGGACGTGTGACAGCATGTGTGAGGTCACGGATGACATCACAGGTCATGTGACTTCTCAAAGTACGTAGAAACGCCGAGGAAACGCTTGATTTCATACGGGTGGAAGTTTGTGTGAGATTAAGTGTCTAAAGCTCTGTGGATGGATGGATGGATGGATGGATGGAAAAGAATGGATTGATGGATGAATGGATGGGTGGATGGATGGATGGGTGGATGGACAGACAATAATGGATGGCTTGATAGATGGATGGACAGACGGACGGATGGATGGATGGATGGATGATGGATTGATAGATGGATGGACGGACGGGCAATGATGGATGGATGGATTGACAATAACGGATGGATGGATGATAATAGATGGATGGATGATGGATGGATGGGCAATGATGGATGGATGGATGACGGATGGATGGATGGACAATAATGGATGGATGGATGGATTGATGTTACCATTTAGCATGTTTCTATGTATATCTTGGTGTTTGTGGTTAAAAAGTGCAGGACTCCTCCTGAAACAGTAGAAACTCTGTCACTGCAGATCCTTAAATCAACACTCATGTTGTTTCTCATGTTCGTCCTCAGACTTCATTACAAGAAAGATCCCGTCTCCGGGCCCCGGGGTCGTTAACTCTGCGTCCGGCTCGTCGTTACATAATCAGAGCGGCGATCAGGCGACTGACAGCTCTGTTGTCCCCTCAGGAGGCTGGAGGCAGGGTTCCAGGACTGTCACGTCCAGGGAACCGCCAGGGAACCAGGGAGGGAACCAGGGAGGGAACCGCACGCAGACCAGACCGTCCTCATCCTGCACGCCAAGGTCGCTCAGAAGTCCTACGGCAACGAGAAAAGGTGCTGACATCAGATTATAGAGCATCTTCCTCCACTAACATCAGATTATAGAGCATCTTCCTCCTCTAACATCAGATTATAGAGCATCTTCCTCCTCTAACATCCAGATTATAGAGCATCTTCCTCCTCTAATCCAGATTATAGAGCATCTTCCTCCTCTAACATCCAGATTATAGAGCATCTTCCTCCTCTAACATCAGATTATAGAGCATCTTCCTCCTAATTTTCAGACTCTTGCATCCAGAAAATACTCGGACATTGAATTGCAGAAATAATCTGTATTTGCAGTTAAACAGGATTAATCTTGTTTAACGTGCGTTCATTCAAAAAGTGTATTTTACGACTGGAGTGTGTGTGTGTGTGTGTGTGTGTGTGTGTGTGTGTGTGTGTGTGTGTGTGTGTGTGTGTGTGTGTGTGTGTGTGTGTGTGTGTGTGTGTGTGTGTGTGTGTGTGTGTGTGTGTGTAGGTTCTTCTGCCCTCCGCCATGTGTTTACATCAGCGGCCACGGATGGAGAGTCATGCAGAACCATTTGAAAGGTGAAGAAACCAATTTTTTTTTATTTTTTTTTGGGAGAACTTCAACATAAAATGTGTGATTTCTAAACCCCGTCTCTCTCTCGCTCTCTCTCCTCCCCCTCGGTCGCCCAGCCGCCGGCTACGGCGACTCGGTGTATCAGGTGTGTGGCTACATGTGTCTGGACAGTTCCAGCCAGTCGCAGACCGACACTTTCAAACTGGTGTTCGACGAGCAGCCCAATTCCAGGGTGAGCCTCTCTCTCTCTCTCTCTCTCTCTGTCTCTCTCTCTCCCTCTCACTCTCTCTCTCTCTCTCTCCCGCTCTCTCTCTCACTCTCTCTCTCTCTCTGCAGCTGTTCGCTTGCGCCAAGTCGTTGTTCATCTCCGACCAGGACAAGAGGAAACACTTCTGCCTGCTGCTGCGACTCTTCCTGGGCAACAGACAGGAAGTGGGTTCGTTCCAGAGCAGGATGATCAAGGTCATCTCCAAACCGTCCCAGAAGAGGCAGTCCATGAAGAACGCCGACCGTGAGACGCCCTGTCGCGCGCGATGCAATGTCGCCATGGCAACCGTATTTCAATTACATTCAAAAACAAGCTTTAAAAGGACCCGCAGTGTGTTTTAGATGTCGGATTAATGCAAAATAAATAAATAAATAAATACATATAAGAAGATAGAAACTATTTTATTAATTTTAGGCCGTTTTAGTGTAAAAATACTACGTGAACCTCAGTTTGAACGATTTGAACGAGTGTGGCTCAGTGGGTAGATTTGTTGCCTCTCAATTGAAAGGTTGTAGATTTGATTCCCCGTCTTTCCATGTCCACATTTCTAAGTGTCCTTGAGCAAGGCACTGAAGCCCAACCTCCTTGTATGGTAGCTTTTTCCGTTGGTGTTTGAGTGTGATGAACAGGCGAATTATTATTGAAATCCATTTAATTTGTTCCAATGCTGCTGGAAATAAAAAAAAAAAAAAACTTATAAAACTTTTCAATTCCAGCTTCAATATTTTTCTTTTCTCCTCCAGAAAAGTTGTGAACAGACGACTTTGTTTCTGTATTCATGATTCAGATCCACAGCACACAACAGAAAATGTCTTTGTACTTTACCAGAGACGAATCCAGGCTGAATGGGTCCAAAATAATAAAAAAAAAAAGAAAAGAAAGAAAAGAAAAAACGGGGCCACGGTGCAAATCCGGACAAACAGAGCAAAAATCAACAGGAGAAAACAGGCAGACTGGAAGAGTTAGTAGTCAAAACAAACAAAAGCTAAACACAAACTTCCGGGAGGAGAAGAACGTGTAGAGACACAGTGAGCGGGAGAAACATGTCAGACAGACTCAAAATAAATAGAAGTGTGAGAATGAGTGCAGATAGAGTCACTGTATTAGTCATCGGTCATTGAGAGGAAGATGCTCCGTAATAACATGATAATATCAAGTTATTTCTTGTACTTTTCGTGTCGTTGATGTGACATTTTGAGTCCCGAGGCGGATTTCCCTTCCCAAAACAATGTACTTCCTGTTACGAGCATTTAAAGAGTTCATGTCGGATTTTAAAGCCTTGAGCCTTAGATATTTACAGAAATGTCAAAAATGTTACAACCGTCCACCCCCACCACCCTGCTGTGATTTTTACTGTGTTTTCACAGTGTGTGTGTGTGTGTGTGTGTGTGTGTGTGTGTGTGTGTGTGTGTTCCAGTGTGTATCTCGTCCTGCTCCAGAGTGGCTTTGTTCAACCGCCTGCGCTCTCAGACCGTCAGCACTCGTTACCTGTCGGTGGAGGGAGGAGCTTTCATCGCCAGCGCCAGGCAGTGGTCGGCCTTCACCATCACCATGGGTAACCTGGGGGGGGGGGGGGGGGGGGGGCAGATGGGCAGATGGGTGGAAAACAGGTCAGAATACTTCAAGTAAATGCTTATTTAAGGTTTAAGGAGAAAGTGTATTTATAATAAGTACTTCACTGTACCAGGCAAAAACGGAAAGAAATTACTAGGACAGTCATGGAAGGAAATCTTGAGCCTCAGACAGAGATACCTCTCTACACTCACACACACACACACACACACACACACACACACACACACACACACACACACACACACACACACACACACACACACACACACACACCCACACACACACGTCTCCTCTCTCCCCACCAGGCCACCCTGCATAAATACGGTGCCTGTGTCAGTGAATATTCAGCAGTCCCCCCCAGGTGTGTGTGTGTGTGCGTGTGTGTGTGTGTGTGTGTGTGTGTGTGTGTGTGTGTGTGTGTTGGAGGGGGCCGTCCGACGCTCCGTCAGGTTATTTGTACAGCACGGAGCTCGGGGTGCCCGGACCTCCCGGCTCCAAACCCAAACCACAGCCTTCCATCCATCAGCGTCTTTCTCCCGACGGTCACCGTTTAACCCCTCGCTGCCTGGACTCAGCCGCCATCGTCTCCAAAATAAATGGATATTCTGTAGGCAGTAGATATATATCCCCCCAAAATAGTAGTGATTTCACTCTAAACACATCTGAAATTACAAATTTGCTTTTTTAACCTGAACTGTTTGTTTTTGGTAAAACTGAATTGCGTGAAGATGCTTATAAAGTGTTGTTGGAGGTGTGTTTTGTAAAGATTGGCCCTCAGTTCATCTTTTCTTTTCTTTTTAGTAGTCATTGTAGTTCTGTGTGTTCTCTCGCAATACGAAAAATGTTCTACCAAATCACCAAATTTTGTTAGACTTGTTTGTCTCCTTCAATGCTAATCATAGTTGGCCATGTTAATATTAATAATAATATTAATAATAATAAATATAAGCAGAAGAATTATTTTTATTTTTATTATTTAAATTTTTTATTTTTGTTTTTATTATTATTATTATTGTTATTATTATTATTATTATTATTATTATTATTATTATTATTATTATTATTGTCATTTTTATTTTTATTTCAATTTTTATTTTTAATCATTATTATTATTATTATTATTATCATTATTATTATTATTATTATTATTATTATTATTATTATTATTATTATTATTATTATTATATATTTAAATTGGAGGCGCCTTTCAGGTCACCTTACAGAGAATAAGAGAATAATATTCCCCTCCTTCAGTGGATACACTGATGCAGGCAAAGCGTCTCCGTCTCCATGGCAACCAGCATGTTTGAGTAAGGGTATGAAACAACAGTGCGATTCTTCATGTTTGACCCCGAGTCACAATACAGGCTGAAGACGAAACATAAATATGATGATAATGTGTGTGTGTGTGTGTGTGTGTGTGTGTGTGTGTGTGTGTGTGTGTGTGTGTGTGTGTGTGTGTGTGTGTGTGTGTGTGTGTGTGTGTGTGTGTGTGTGTGCAGTGGAGGATCAGCGTCCTGACCAGGGCGGCTTCGTTCTGAGCGAAGGCTTCATCTGTTACGGCTGTGTGGTCCAGTTAGTGTGTACCGAGTCTGGAGTCGCTCTGCCACCCATGGTAACACACACACACACACACACACACACACACACACACACACACACACACACACACACACACACACACACACACACACACACATATAATGCCCATGCAAAAACAAAACCATAGAAGAATAATGCAAAAAAAATGTTTTTAAAGCAACTGAGAAATTTCGTTTTTAGCTTTTTTTTTCGCTATATAACCTGCATATCAGCTTAAGTAACATCAGTCAGTGGGAGGAAGATGCTCTAGTCTGGATGTTGGGAGCAGCCATTGCTGCCCAGAGGCCCGAGTTCAGATTAATGAAGCTCCTCCTCCAGTTTTTTTTTTTTCCACTGAATTTTTCATCACTCTTGTCCACTAATTCCACTCAGATCGTCCTCACGTCTGCATCAGCTGGCAGAACGTGAGAAGACGGAGGCGGGAAAACCCTGACGGCCCTCACATCGGCTCGGGGAAAATTGAAACAAAAACAACGTCAATTTTGCGGGGGGGAAATCCTGCTAATTTACGGAGAATCCGCGCTTAAGTCCCCGTGACTGTAAACACACACCCTGACGAAGAGTCCTTGAGGGGGATTAAGAAAGCACGAGGAGAATCCGGCAGCAGATGGACCGCAGGGCGTGTGACGGCGGCTCGGTTCCCGTCCGTCCTGCTAGAACCACATATCACACAACCACCTGTCAAGGGTTCCCCCTCATCACCCGACGGACCTGCTTGCCTTGACGTTTCGCTGATCGGTGCCTTTCTCCTGCAGCTCCGCGCCCCTCAACCTGCTGTCATAACACCCCGGCCGGTCAGGGAGTTGTGTTTGTGTAGCTGAGGCCTGCTGCCGCTCCGTTTGTTTGAAGACGTGGTCGTTTTTTTTCCCGGCTCGGGGGCTTCGGGTTGCGGTCCGGCGTTCAGGGACGGTGGTCCGGAGCGCGGCGCTGGATCAGCAGACTTAAGATATGAGAATAGAGCGTTCTGCTTTTTTGATTTGTCAGCACACGAGGTGTCCTCGTCAGCTTCGCGCGGGCAGCTGCGATAATGGAAGCGTCATCTGTATAAGTGTGGATGTCCGGGGCAGCTGGGCACCGCGGGGGGTCGGAGAGGACCTCCGGCTGTGAACCGACGTATGGTAGGGCTTCCTGTACGGGTCTCCTGTACGGTCTCTGGTCTGGTGGGGCCTCCGGGCAGCAAGGGTCGGTGTTTCCTGAAGCCCTTCCCAAATGAGTCCTGCTTTGAAAAGACCGACGTCCTCCAGGACTGTTTAGAAGAAAGACGGTCCTTCAACGTCTAAAACGTCCCGACGTCTTCAGGTGATCCGGAAGGTCAACAAGCAGCACGCCATCTTGGACGTGGACGAACCCGTCTCTCAGCTCCACAAGTGTGCCTTCCAGTTCAGGGACAACCCTCTGGCCTACTTGTGTCTGTCCAATGACGCCATCATTCAGTACCAGGTCTGGACTTCCTCCGTCTCCCCGAAGCGTCGACGACCCCCGCCGAACCTTCAATAAGTCCTTAACCCCCTGACCCTCCTCCCTGCAGGCCTCGTCCAGCGCCAGGGACCCCAGCAGAGTGGTGCTGAACGACGGGTCCTGCTGGACCATCATCGGGGTGGAAGCAGTGGAGTTCACCTTCAATCTGGGCCTGGCCTGCATCCAGACGCCCGTCAGCCCTTTCCCTGTTGTCACCGGCTTAGAGGTATAGGCTTGTAAAAAAAACAAAAAAAAAACAACAACTTTCCACAGTGTTTTTGTTACGAGACTCCCCCGTGGAGCACAAATGAAGAAAATAGCCTCTTTTTTTTTTTTTATTCATTGATGAGTCAAGTTTTGCTCCAATGACTATACAGCCTTTAGTCACATGTCTAACATGCCGCTAGGGCTTTATTGACATGCCAGTCTGTCGTCTGGACTCCGTTAAGTTCTTTAAAGGTACAGCGTGCACCTTTGAAGTGATGCCATTGTTGTTCGTTAGTTCGTTAGTTCTCAGTTTGGTTCTACATTTATCTAGTATGAACCACAAATTAGACATTGGAATGCTTAAACGACCGTATTCTGAATAAGAATCATTTCTAAATCGTTGCATCATCACCTCAACATGTACTTACAAGTACTGGAGCATCCTGAAATTATACCTGTTAAACATTTCATCCAATAACCTGTGGGGGTGTTCCTCCCATCACTTCAGAATACACAGGACTTGTTTTGACACTAATGCTATTTTGTTAGCGACAACTGACCTTTAAAGAAAACAGTGTCGCCCCAAGTGGGTCAATTTTGAAGCAGCAGGTGGATTTATTGCATTTCTGGTACCTGAAGGTCTCAAAGCCTTGGGACAATAGTTGTTTTGCCATCGTGAGACTGAAGGTTGGTCCAGGGAGGTCCTGATGTCCCTCGACATGCTCTGGACCTGCAGCAGCGCCACTCCCCCCCCCCCCCCCCCTCTCTCTCTCTCTCTCTCTCTCTCTCTCTCTCTCTCTCTGAATCACCACTGCTCTCGTCCTGCAGGTGAACGGTGGAGGACACATCGCCATGCTGGAGATCCACGGGGAAAACTTCAGTCCTCACCTCAAAGTCTGGTTCGGAAACAACGAGGCCGAGACCATGTTCAAGTGAGTCCAGAGGACGAGAGGAGGAGGAGGAGGAGGAGGAGGAGGAGGAGAAGGAGGAAGAGGGATTTTGTAACTTTTATAATATGATTGTCATTAGAATATTACTTTTATTTAGTTGCATTTTGCCCTAAGACTTCATGAAGTCCTACTCCGGCCGGCTGAGACTCGGTTGGTTAAACAGCCGATCTCAACACGACGTCGTCTTCATAAACTGAATATTTGTCGCAGAGAACATTTTGTGCACAAACCGACCCAGAAACACAAAGCGGAGACCTGAAGTCAGGCGGAACGTTGCAGCGTCGCCTGCAGGTGTTTTCGTCATTTTATTGGTTTGTTTTCTGGGGTTCGTCCGATTCTTTGAAAGTCTGGGAGAATCATGACACACGACCTTCAGGAAATTCATACTTTTATTGTTTTTTTTTGTTTTCTTTGGATTACAGGTATCAGTGTTTCGGGGATTTTTTTCTCTCACTGTATTTATGAGCTTTTCATGGTGTTTGTTGGCGGCGCAGCGAGACTCCAGGTGTGTCTGGGTCCGACCGGCAGGAACAGGGAGGCTGGCGGCTCATAAAACCTGACCTAAATATGAACGTTTTTACTGCCTTTTCACAGAAACATACAAAGTGGCACCTCAACAGCAGATATTATGTCACACGGCAAGTTTAACCTCAATCAGATTCCGTTTGACCCACGTTTGGTAAGCGGGTATTTCTGCAGGAATTTTAATAAAACGCCACAGACTCGTTTCCTTTTGGTGTCCAAAGTGTTAGAAACACCTTTTATTGCAGCGCGGCCCCACAGTGAGCCGAACGCACGGGGAGGACATTGTGTACATTATAACACCGTTAACATCTGTGAACGGGCAACAGCTGCAGAACATGCTTCAAATTTTGCATTTGTCATGTAATAATTTACAAATTGCGTAAAAGCAGTCATGCTCTACAAATTCAAAATAACAGAATCATTCATATGAAAACAAAATGCGGGTTTGACTAAGGCCTCGTTCACACGGCGACATTTTAAGTAAAAACGCGTCGATTTTAGGAAAGTTTTGCGTTACGCGATGTAGTTTTGATGTCGGGCCACTAGCAGGTGCTATCGGGTGTTTTTGTCAACGATGGTGAGTTCAGGGACATTTGTATGGACAGATGAGGAAGTTAAAATTGATATTACTTTAAATAAGGGAAAACATGGCGAATAGATTTCACCTATAATTCGCTTTTCAACCACGAGAGCAGTTCTCAAACCAAATTCACCCATTCACACACACAAATAGCGGCGGTGGCCATGCAAGATGCTAAATGCGTCTAATGAGAGCAGTTTGGAGTTCTTCGAACTTTCGACCTTCCGATTGAGAGACGACCACCGAAACATTAGGGAAGTGTTATTGTGGGAACGTGTGTGGAAGTTTAAAAAAAAAAAAAGTGTGAATATGCACTGCCAGTGTGTGTAACTTTAAGAATGCGCTTCCTCCTTTCGCCTCTCCAGGTCGCCCAAATCGCTGCTCTGCGTCGTCCCCGACGTCTCCGCCTTCGGCGACGGCTGGTGCTGGCTGCGCCGCTCCATCACCGTCCCCCTGGCGCTGCTCCGACTGGACGGCCTCGTCTACCGCACCTCCTTCAGCTTCACCTACACCCCCGAGCTCCAGCCACCGCCGCCGGCGGCGTCGATCCGGGGGGGAGCCAGCGGACGACGGAGGGAGGGAGGCGGGGACAGAGGACCGGAGGAGGACGTCCTGTTAGAAACCATCCATCAGGAGTTCACCAGGGCCAACTTTCACCTCTTCATGCAGACTTAGCCAGAGCGAGGGGTCCGGTCCAGGGGTATGTCCGAAAAGTCCCTCTTTAAACAGTTGTTTAATGCAGATTATTGCTTCGGTAACTCACACGATCTGCCTCCTTTTTCCGATAAAGGAAGCATCAGTGTGTCTAAAGGAGGCTCTAAAGGAAGCAACGAGCCTCCTTTCCTTTGCTTATTGAGAATTCGGACACTCCTTATCATGGCCGCTACAGAAAACCAAGTCGACAGGAGGGACTTTTCGGACGAACCCCAGGTTCGTAATCCAGGAAGGTCGAATAATATACCCGGAACACGAAAAGGACCGGAGACCTCCGGGAACGTCTTCCTCACTGGACCGGAGAGGAAACAGTGATAATTAATCAATGAGAACTCATTCCAGGTCAGCGAACAGTGAAGAAACTTTTCATCCTCTCACAGAGATTAACAATCCGCTGTCGGTGTGGATTTTAGCTTTTGCTAAGTTTCTGACTTTGTCATCTAGACGTCTTGCGGGACGTTCTGCCGATTGTTGACCTGTCAAGTCGGACTTGTTCCAGGCGTGTGCTGGATTAAACCAAGTGGTTTTAATTTTAATTTTAAGGTGCAGCCGGGATGAGGAGGCATCGTGAGTGTGCAAGTTCTGCTTTATGCAGATGATGTTGTCATTTTCGCTCCGATGGCAAAGGAGCTGGAATTTTCAAAATCGCATCACAGAAGATAATGGCACAACCTCTTCAGGTGAACCTTCCACACAAAGATCCAGAGCTCTGGAGTTCAACCATGAAGATAATCCTCCACACTGAGACGTTAAACTGATGTGAAAACCTGAGGATCTGGTTTAAGATGCTTGTTTGGACCCAAATACACACAAATTCATTCCCAAGTCTCCTGAAAGATTCATGTGGTTTAAATGTTAATCTGAGCCATATAAATTCTTATATTCATTAAAAATACACACGTTTTGTTCATTTCCTTTTCATGTGCTTTAATTTCATTCTCAGGGATTTTCTGCCAAACCTTTAGTGAAGGTTCCAGTTCGACGGCTTTAATTTTTTCCCACAAAGAAGTGAGAACTTTTCTTCCTTCCCACTTCCACAGGGAATCTCTTGTTTTTACCACATGAACCAAGGTCTCTTCATTAATCACAGCTGCTTCGATAAAACAGACGTTATACGGCAGCAGGAAAACATTTAATCTTTGCCGGAGTCTTAAAGTCTGATCAGATCAACGTTCAGATGATCTGAACTAAACAGTCACAGCAGAGTTCATGTCGGTTCAACCAAACCTTCAACCAGCCAGTCCTGCTCATGTGGACCAGAACCAGGGGTTTACCCTTTTTTTTAATTAAATGTCTGGCTCTGTGTGATTCTTTATGGGACGCGGCAGAGAATGTGGCGGAGATGCAGCAGTAAAAGTGAGATTTTTGTGGTTTGAGGTTCGTTTCTTGCCGTTTGAATTCACAGCTTCTCAAATCAGGGTTTTTATGAACAAAGACTTTGGATGGTTCCCATTTTTATTGTTGGTTTTTGTACTAATCTAAGATAAAACTGAACGATTTAGAGGGAAAATTACATCTACTAAGAGTCTTCTACCATTGGACTGGGTTAACCAGAGAGCGGCAAGTTTAATCAGAGATTTTGGGGGGGGGGTTTTCTAATGAATTTGTAAATCTCTTGAATATTTTCCCGACGGAATTGCAAAAATGTCCCGCTGCTGTGCTCTGGAGAGTCAATGAATCCGTCTGCAAACACGCTGAATAATCACTTTAGCGGAGATCTTAAGCCGGCGGGGGGGACGGAACGTGTGCACAGACTGTCCGTTGACTCTGTTGAGGTTAATAAAACTGAACCTCAAAGAGGAAACGAGCTCCTCCAGAGCGGGAAGCTTGTTGAATGGGACGGTGTTTTTCTGGACACGCGATCCGGGAAGCAGCTTTCTGAAGCTGAGGTATAATCTGAGCGTGACTCGTCCGTGTGTGTGTGTGTGTGTGTGTGTGTGTGTGTGTGTGTGTGTGTGTGTGTGTGTGTGTGTGTGTGTGTGTGTGTGTGTGTGTGTGTGTGTGTGTGTGTGTGTGTGTGTGTGTGTGTGTGAATGGTACTTTGTTACTCTACTGTAACTAATAATTCACATGTGGAGGAGCTTCTTCCAGATGTTTTCAGTTACTTTGTCATCAGCGGTTCAGTCGAGAACTGAAATTCTAGAAAACTTTTGAACACTTACATCAGGTAGAGGGAGGAAGATGCCCTATAGTATTATCGTAATCCATTACCGTGTGTGTGTTAATCTGTCTAGTTTAAGTGTCTGCTTGCAGTTAAACTCAGAAATCCCTCCACAGCTGATCCGACTTTTTTCTTTTTCCTTCTCAACACTTTTCTGTCCGTTTGATCTCTGGATGTTGTCGGTAATCACATCTGCGGTCAAAAAGCACAAGCGAAAAGCTCTTTTTGTTCCGACCAAGTGAAGCAGGAGAGAATCGCCCAGGCCTGACGGGACCTCCCACGCCGCCGCCGCCGCCGCCGTCGTATCGCCGGATTGTAAAGCCTTAAACTCTCATTCCTCCTTTTTCGTCTCCTGCATGCTTCTCATTCCCGGCATGGCTGCGTCTCAGACGTTCATCCGAGGATCTTCTTCCTTCGCTCTGATTGGCTGTTTGCAGAGTCCCGACAGTCCACAGGAAACAACAAACATACGCTCAGACTCAGTGTGTGTGTGTTTTTGGTACATTGAGCCAAGATGGCCGCCCTTTGACGGGATCGTCGTGTTGCTGACGTGAAGCCGACGACCTGAGGCGAACCCTCAGCGGCGTTACAGTGATCCGAGGACGACTCCGTTTTATCAACGGCTCGTCGGCAACGAGGCGGAATGAAGGGAGAGACACTGCAGCTTCACCTCGTCTCTCTTTCGGACGGTTCGGCGTGAAGATCTGAGTCACTTCAGGTCAGATCGTCTCCGGACCTGCAGCTCCTCAGAGGAGATGATGACGGAGGAAGAGGGAGGATTTACCATATTATTATCATTACATGTTAAACATTGCGACTCATTGTCACCATTTATCAATATTGTGCTTTGATTCAATGTGCAAAAACTAAATTTATGTCTTATTTTGCATTTTTGTGTCAAATATCTTTACATTAGAAAAAGGAAACAATATGTTTCATCCATTTAAGCCTTTAGCACAATGGAATTCATTCTGTCTATACTATTTCTTACTGATACGTTATTTGTGTTTTCAGCAACAAAAAAATATTATTTGTTTTATTTGCTGTTCTTTTATTTCCGCTGCAACAATGAAAATGTCCCCATTGGATTATTTTATCATCTTTCAGCATATTTTATGATGAAATTGTTATTGTTGTGCATGTCCTTTGAATAGTAAAATTAAAATTGACCCTTAGATTATAATCCTGACTCATGCAGATGCACACACACACACAGTGGTTTTGTCAGGTTCATGTTTGTGTTTTGTGTGACATTCTTTCTTAATCTCTGGCTTCAGGCTCCTCATGTCTGAGTGTGATTGTCGTCACCTGGTGCCTTCAGTGTGTAACGGGCTGTATGATTGTTCCAGCCCACCTGCTGCATGGCCCCGCCTCTGCCTGTGTGTGTGGTTGTTGTTTGACAGCAGGTACCCTCACCGGAGCTCTCTGATTGGAGGATGACTGCTGATTGGCTTAGCTCCGCCCACCAGCTGAGGCCATTTAAAGGCTCCAGCAGAGCCTCATGGCGGCTGATGTAGAAGGTGTTCAGTCTGCCCAGAGAAACTTTACTGTGTGTTTGGACTAGCTAAACTGATCTTCTCTACTCAGATGTTTGACTTTGTGAATCTTAGTTAAACTTTATTCAACCTGAACCTTATAGTCCAGCAGTTTGGTGAAGGTACCAGCTGTGTTAATCTGAGTTAGTGACCTGTTTAGTACATTTGCATTAGTTTAAACCTAAGTTAACGGCCTTCTGGTATAGAAGCTGCATTTTTGTTCTATTAAAAACAACACTGTACAGTTAGCATTGGGCATTACATGTTTGTTGTATTATTGTATCTTGGGTTTCTATTTGAATATCGTAAACCTGAGAACCACTAATAAAACCCTCACTTCACCCAAACTCATCCTTCTCCGAGCAGAGCCACATCGTAACAATGATTTATTAAATAATGTTGTGTAAATCAGTTTTTTAGTCCAAAGTTTCCAGAAAAATGGAAGATGTAACAGTGAAGCTCATTGTGTGGAATATTAATTTAGATTAAATACATTTTCTTCTCCCCCCAAACCCCTTTCAAGCTAAATTAACTGTAAAATAAATGAATGCGTGTTGATATGACAGGTGATGACTTTGTCTCCCGCTGTGGAATGATTTTCCCTGAAATTAGTTAATTAATTAATTGAAATACATTGTAAAAAGTTTGTTTTCAGTGGTTCTGACCTCTATGACGCACAAAATGCTATGAAAATTTGTCGTTTTCACTTGGAACGACACTTCCCCCAAACTGACGATGCCCTAATGTTCAGTCACGTAAATATTCAAAAGTACAACAAATTCACTGTTTGTGTCTTGAAACAAACGAGCGTCAACAACAGGATGTTTAGAACAACAGCGCCTGTCCTTGAGGTGATGCTCGGCGGCGCCGGCGAGGCCTTCAGGTTCCCTCCAGTCCTCACGTGTCAGCGGGGAGAGAACAGAACGGCATGTGTCTCTCTTCCTGCTCTCCTTCGCCCTTCCTCTCCTCCTCTTCCTCGTCATTAGCAAGACAAACATGTGCAGAGAGAGAGAGAGAGAGAGAGAGAGGAGGAAGGAGAAACACAAGACCGAGAGCGAGTCTCCGGGCTTCCTAATCTCTGTCATGTGGGGAGAAAACTTCAAACTGGGAGATTCACGTGCCCAAAACAGCGCCGCCGCCACGTTCTGCCTCCGACCTGATGAATGGGAGGCCGAATGAAAGAGCCCCTTTCTTCGCCCGCCGCCCGTCGGAACACTCCCTCATTCTTCACCCAAACCCTCGGCCCTCCTCCGCTCTGTTACATAAAGAAAAGACTTCAATGACTTGGAAGCCGCGTCGTGTCAATGTCGCCTTTCTTCACCTCCGCCGACCTGCTCGCCGCCGAAAACACAAGAATCCACCATCGCCTGCACTTGAACCGCACGCCTCCGCTGAACTCACCTCTGCAGCTCCTCAACATCCCACTAAATAATCCCTTCAATCCCGCGTCCCTCACTCAGTAACGACTTTCAAGTTGAAGCTTAAGACTTTAATGTGATAAATCTTTCAGTAAAGGCCAATAGGATCATTTTCTACTGGAGCTGCTGCAGGTTTAGGCTCTCGGGTCCGTTTACACAACATTTTCAAGTGAAAAGGCAAGACTTTTATTGTGTTTGGATATATATTCAAATATACTTCATGTCGGACCTAAAAACTCATCCATTCAAAACTGCATATTCCATCTGATGCCGTGTCTTGTGTTGTTTTAATGCACTGTTTTAACCAGCTGTAACCAGAGAGGCGGTTTCATTACGAACACAACCAACAGCACCCGCTAGTGGCCAAACATGCTTAACCACATTGTTTTACCGTTTCCGTCTAAACGGACATTGTTTTTCGAAACATTGCTGCAAAATCGCCAATTTTTATTTTTTTTTAAACAAAACAATTATGCGTCTTCCTTTTGAATTATTGCGTCATCGGGATTTTAGACCTCCACTGAGCTTCTTCCCTTTTTCACCTTGCACACAGCGAGCTTTCACATTTACTGAGCCCTCTCCATCCATCCATTCATCCACCCATCCATACATCCATCCATCCATCCATCCATCCACCATACAACATGTCAATATTGTAGATCGAGGCTCTAAACCTGTGTTCCTCTGTTGTCCAATGTGAGACGTTCAACCTGAGATTACTATCAGACAGTGTCGACATTTTATCACCACACTGCTGCTTCCAACTGCAGCTCTTCACACTGCGAGGAGTGAAGGAGGAGTGAAAGAGGAGTGAAGGAGTGAAGGAGGAGTGAGATGATAGTGAGAATTGAAGTGAAGAAGGAATTCATGTAGAGATTCACTTCAGGTGGAAGGTCAGAAAAACAGGATCAGCTCAAATACCGTGTGTGTGCGTGCGTGTGTGTGTGTGTGTGTGTGTGTGTGTGTGTGTGTGTGTGTGTGTGTGTGTGTGTGTGTGTGTGTGTGTGTGTGTGTGTGTGTGTGTGTGTGTGTGTGTGTGTGTGTGTGTGTGTGTGTGTGTGTGTGTGTGTGTGTGTACAGCGGAGGTATTATTCAGGGGCCCTCGACCTTCCTCTCCCTGCAGCTTCAGCACTCATATCCTCCACGTTGTGCTGGAGGGGCCCCCGGCTGCCTGGCACACCAGACCCCCCCCCGTTACCCCCCCCCAACCACCCCCCTGCCCGGCCCACAGGCCGCCCGCCCCCCCCCACTGGCCCCTGCGGCTCGTCTTTGTGTAGTACAGTGGGATAAAGGAGCCTACTGTCCGGCCCGACTCTGCTTTACCACAGTCCTCTTCCTGTATATCATCACCTTAACATCACTGAGGGACGGGTGGTGGAGTGGAGGGGGGGAATACCAGGAAAGAAGAAGAAGAGAGGGTCAGGACATTTAGAAATGTTCCGAGTTCTTGGAACTGTGATGAGATATTCTGAATGTCATCAAAATCTTTAGAAAAGAGGTTTGCTTTCAACATTCTTTATTCTTACATGGACGAAAACAACAAAAAACCAACTTATTTCACAGTTGCTGCTGTTGATTGAATCAAAGTTACACATTTTTATTCGGTCTAAGTGAAAATTTCACACACGAGTGCAAAAACAACGTTACACCTGTTCAAAAGTAAAACACCTAGAATCACTCACTTGCTGGTCTGACGCTGGTGTGTGACGGTGAACAATAGTTGCTGCTGGTATATTTGATTATTCAGGTCTGATTCTGATCGGTCCTGCTGATCGTCTACGCAGGCGGGATGCCGATCCATATTGGTGTGATGTTGTTGGTGTACGGGTGAAACCGGCATCAGAACATCAGAACATCAGAACATCAGATATGCATCAAATTCAATCAAATCAGCATCGACCGCTGTAGATAAACACTGAAATTACAATATATTTAATGCTAGAATATCCCTCCTTTCTCCCAATAAGCTGAAGCTATTTACATTAATATGTCATATTATGTATTAGTAGTTGGCCTGAATTTTCCCACAATCCTTTGCGGTTTGCAGTAAAACCTTCTGAACTGATGTGGAGTGGAATTCCTGAATATATCGTCTAATACGACCGTCATCATGAGTGTTTTTTGTGTGGGAGACGCTCCTGCAGCTCAGTGCTGGTGGTGACAGCAGCTCCGTCTCTGGATCCGTCCGTCCCCTCCGGACTCGTCCCGTCAGAGGACGAGCAGCAGAAATATGAGCAGAATGCTAATTGTCCCGGGCTGGCAGAGCATGGGAAAAAATGGCAGGAATGCTAATGATGGCTAATGGAGATTAGAGGCAGGTGGGAGCCGCTCGTCATGCCCCCGGGAACAAAGCAAGGTTTTTTCGGGGAAAAGACCACGATGAGGTTACGTGTCCACTTCCAGACCACCTGCTTCTTGGAGGACGTCCAGGCGAGGACGTCCAGGTGAGGACGTCCAGGTGAGAGCCTCTCGTCTGGTTAATAGCAGGTTAAACTGTCCCAGATTAAAATTCATGATTAATCTTCAACTTGTCTGTTGAATTAAAGCAGAATCTTTTGTCAACCTGGTCAATATCATTATCCCTTTTTATTAAATATACAAACAAATATTAAACCCAATAAAAGCTAAAAGCAGCGTAGATTATATACAAAGGTTGAAAGGAAAAATAATAATTGTAATAACACACACACACACACACACACACACACACACACACACACACACACACACACACACACACACTCTGCGGGAGGCTCACATGACCACCCTGACGTTCCTCCAGCTGACCGGACTAAAGGGCTAAATACATTTATTTGACCGGGCTGAAGGGTCAACAGATCCACTGTGTGCACGTGTCCCGCATGGACATCTGGACCTCCTGGGACAAGGTCCAACGTGACCTTTGACCTCACAGCCGTCAGGGAGGCTGGAGTCAGCAGGAGCGATACTGACCGCGGTCAGCAGAGGGCGCTAAAGCAAACTGTGTTGATGTGTTGATCTGCTTCTTTCTTGAAGTGCTGGTATCTTCCTCCTCTAACATCCAGATTATAGAGCATCTTCCTCCTCTAACATCCAGATTATAGAGCATCTTCCTCCTTTAACATCCAGATTATAGAGCATCTTCCTCTTTCAACATCCAGATTATAGAGCATCCTCCTCCTGTAATATCCAGATTATAGAGCATCTTCCTCCTTTAAAACCCAGATTATAGAGCATATTCCTCCTCTAACATCAGATTATAGAGCATCTTCCTCCTCTATCATCAGATTATAGAGCATCTTCCTCCACTAACATCAGATTATAGAGCATCTTCCTCCTCTAACATCAGATTATAGAGCATCTTCCTCCACTAACATCAGATTATAGAGCATCTTCCTCCTCTAACATCCAGATTATAGAGCATCTTCCTCCTCTAACATCCAGATTATAGAGCATCTTCCTCCAGCTATGACGGACCCATACAGCTGATAGATTACCGAATGCTAATGCTAAAGCTACAATAATCCACAGGATCTGGATCCAAACATTGCCCCAGTGGCTCCAGGCCTCGTTCTTCCAGGTGAGAGTTTAACAGATGGAGATTTTCCAGATTAAATGTTTAGAACAACATTGATTTCCTGCAGGACGATCCTCTTCCTCGGTGTCGGTTTGCAGTTGATCTAGTTTATGAGGCTTTAGGAAGCCGTCAGTCCTGCCAACACAACCACATCCAATACACTGAGGTGTGTGTGTGTGTGTGTGTGTCGCCCTCTAATGAGCCAGCCGGATTAAAAAATCTGAAGCCGTGGACAAACAGCGGTTGGTTTAATCTGGCAGAGAACAGAGTGGACCACCTCGGAATCCCCCCCCCCCCCCATCACTGAGCAAAGAGTCGAACCCCTTCAAATATTTGAGCTTCATTACCGACACCGACAGTGTTTACCGAGTTCTTCACCCGCTGGGGGTCATCGCTCATCTCCGAGAGAAACGCCTCGAATAATTTACAGGGATTAAACACATGTGATGAGTGACGCTGGGTAGGATTCCTCTTTCAAATTAAACATGACAGTCAGGTTACATGTTGAAATAGTTGTTGTTGTGTATATAAAGTTATGTGTACTTTCTGTAATCTGTGAAAATAATATAATAGATAATCCAGAACTGTTAAAACTTGAATAATAGCCTGTTCAAGAGAGTTTCAACAATAAGTTGTGAAATATTAAGTTGGTTTTTTTTCAGTTTTTATGACCATCCAAAAATAGTTACGTAAGTAAAACCTGATTTTAAATAAAACATTTTTCATAAATAATTTTAGATAAAGGATAATATAAGAGTTTAAAAAAATCTATACTGAAGTTAATAAATAAGTTAATATTATTTTTATACTTGATTACGTAATTTTTTAAACATCTTATAGTGGAGGTAAATGTTTTTCCCCAGATATCAGTAATTTTATCAAATTAAACGATGTGGCTAATTGACTATTGGAACTTGAGTCTGGTTGAAAGTTATTGAAGCGTATTCATTCACATAAAAAGAAAAAAATTGACTCTGGTTTTCTGAATTAATGACAATAATTAAATCATAATTCTGAGAAACATCCATTATTAAAAAATGTGTCTGTTTTTCTAAAACGGTTTTACGATAAAATTCTAAATCAGTTGAGTTTTTCTGAATTTGTGAGATAAATATGTCAGAATGAGAAACAATTAATTAGTTAAAAAAATTCAAAATCTGTTCTGCTTTCTGAAGTAATGACATAATTATCTCATAATTATAAGAAGAAAATCATAATCATACAAATTCTGCTGTTTTTCTGAATTTATGAGATAATTATCTCATAATTCTGAGATAATTATCTCAGAATGAAAAATACATTATTAAAGAAAATGTGGCTGTTTTTTTCTGAATTTATGTGATAACGTTGTTGTTTTTTTTAGAAAAATTTCATAATCATAAAAATTCAGCTGTTTTTCTGAATTTATAACATAATTCTGAGATAATAATCCCAGAATGAGAAATAAAGTATTTTTAAAAATGGCTGTTTTTCTGAATTTATAAGATACCGTTTTCTGACAAAAGCTCCTTTTTTAATGTTTTTCAGAAAAGGGTATCGATTTAAAAAAATTTCATATGAATACAATACACCTCTGTAAAAAAAAAAAAACAGCCACATTTTCTTATAATTATTTTTTTCTGATATTTATGAGATAATGATGTCATTAATTCAGAAAAGCAGTCGGTTTGTATTTTCTCATGTGAACGCACTACGCTGCTAAAGAAAGCAGCTAAATTTGCTCTTGAACTGTGAGAAGATGAAATAAATCAGGTTTGTGTATTTGTGCATTAATGAGAATATAATCTGGGACGGGAGGTGATGAAGGTTTATTGTGTGACATGATGATGATGATGATGATGATGATGATGATGATGATGAAGAGTCTGGAGGAACCAGGAGACGTGATGAGAGCAGAGTTTGTTTCAATTCCACAGTGCAGAGCAGCCACCCTCCATAAAGGCTCCTCCTGACAGGCCTCCACCTTGGAGCCCCCTGCTGGACTCTTCATCCTCCTCCTCCTCCTCCTCCTCCACCTCCTCCTCTTTTGTATGTGAAAATCCGAATAAAAACAGACAATAAAAGTAATTTATAAAGATTTGAACCAGAAAAGAATAAACATTTTGAACAATTTAATTAAAAATAAACATAATTAAACTAAACTTTATCGTCCCGCCCCGCCCTTTAAGGAGGAAAGTGACGTCATCAAGTTGCTTTAAATCCACTTTATTTACTTTCTTTCACCAATGATTTTCATACATGTATAATAACCTTTTCTTATTCTAACACACTTCAAATACTCATTTATTACACTTATAGTATAAATAATTATATTTATTTATTTTTGTATTTATTTATTTATTTCAAGTATTGACAACAAACTGTTTGCAGCAGGTCGTCTCACTGTGAGGTGAGAGGACTGACCACTGCACCTTCCTGGAGACCAGGGACGAGGGACCAGAGACTAGAGATGAAAGACTAGAGACTAGACACAAGAGACAAGAGACCAGAGACCAGAGACCAGAGACCAGAGACCAGGGACCAGAGACTAGAGACTAGAAATGAGAGACTAGAGACTAGAGATGAGAGACTAGAGACTAGAGACCAGAAACCAGGGACAAGAGACCAGAGACCAGAGACCAGACTAGAGACCAGAGTCCAGAGACCAGAAACCAGGGATGAGAGACCAGAGACTAGAGACTAGAGACTAGAGACCAGAGATTCGAGACCAGAGATTAGAGACTAGAGACTAGAGTCCAGAGACGAGAAACCAGAGACTAGAGACTAGAGACTAGAGACTAGAAAGCAGGGATGAGAGACCAGAGATTAGAGACCAGAGACTAGAGACTAGAGTCCAGAGACGAGAAACCAGAGACTAGAGACTAGAGACTAGAGACTAGAGACTAGAGACTAGAAAGCAGGGATGAGAGACCAGAGACTAGAGACTAGAGACCAGAGACCAGAGACTAGAGACTAGAGACCAGGGTCCAGGGGGCAAGAGAAACGTTTTTTTGAGAAACGGTTGAGAGTGAAGCTCTTCCTGTCTCAGTCCAGAGGAAAACTCTCTGTATGTTTTCTTTGGCTGGATAGGACGGTCCACACACACACACACACACACACACACACACACACACACACACACACACACACACACACACACACACACACACACACACACACACACACACACACACACACACACACACACACACACACACACCACACACACACACACACTGGAGTGTTTCTCCACTGGCTTAAAGCTTCATTCAGTAACTTTCTCAGCATAAAACTGACTTATTCTCTATTTTCACAAATTAGATTAAATCCTTACATGCATGACTGAAGTTTTTTTTTGCTCCAGCAAATATTTCTGATGCAGACTGCAGACTTTATTTCTGCTCACCTGCTGGAGAAACCAAAACTTTAAGCTCTTTTAACGTTTAAAAAAAAAAAAGTCAAATAAAGTGAAGAACGAGTTGTTAAACTGTTCTCAGGTCGTTATGAAACACGTGATATTGTGAAGCTTCTGCATTACTTCCTACAAATATATAAAATATTATTTTTGTTTCAAAGCATTTGCTTGAAAATATCCTAAGATAATAAAATTTTAACCTGAGCAAAGCCTTATTCATAAGTTTGATGATTTACTTTCCTGAGTTATGTTTTGGTGGGTAATTTTAGAAATACTACATTAGATTGGTATTTGCAACAAATTCTGTCAACTATAAACACTTTTTAAACTAGGATTGTAAAACTTTATATTATAGCTTTGTATTATAATTCTACATCATGTAAATGACAAAATGAGGTGCTTTACTTTAAATTAGTGAATTATTGATCAGCCTCTGGAAAGTGTTTTATTGAATTTTCTCGACAGGGTCTTATAAGGTTTTGTCCAGCAGGGGGCGCCATGTCATTGAAAATGAAGACGAAACAATTTAAGAAAACTGATTAAACATTGAAGGAACTATTTCAAACCGAACAGAGAATGTTTGTGATTCAGAAGTTATGCTTTAGAAATATAAATTCCAGTGTTTTATTTATACATAAATCTTCTTTTAAATGCAGAATCAGCAAGTAAGTATTTGTTACTGGAATACGACATTAATGTATATTTTATTTAGAACTACTACACAAAATGTAAATATTTCTTTTTAAATCGTATCTCTTGTGTGGCTTTAATCAGATGAAATGAATCAGTAGAAATTAATGAAAAATTTAAAAAAGTTCATGCTTTGGTAATTCATCATGAAAACAGACGCATGTAATGATGATTTCTCATCTCAGATTATTGAAACAAAATAATGAAACAGACACAACAAGAGATGAACAGAATGACGATGAGCTGCACATTAAAATACAGTTTCTACAGTAATAATATAAATAATCAGTTCAAACTTATTCTGCTGCCTCATTTTATGCTTTTATTTTTTGTTCAGGAAAGATTTTTGTGATCAAATATTTTAAATTAGTGTATTTGTACACACACTACATTTGCATTAATTTGAGTGTCCGTGCTTCTAATCTGCTCCCACTGGACTTTATCACGTTTACATCTCTATTGTTTTAATCCCAAACATTCCTGCAGGATTTTAACGGGATCGTTTCATGAGGTTTGATACTCGAGGCTCCATGTTTCCTCCTCCAGGTCTGTTCACCTCTTCTAGAAACATCCTGCGTGCTTGTTGTAGGAAACACATGAATCAATGATGATAAAATCAATTATAAATACAGTAAAAACAGCTGAAACGTTCCACACGCTCGTTTCTCTTTTATTCAAGTAAAAATCATCACAGTCAAAGCGAGGATGAGGAAGGAGAGGAAGAAGAAGTCCAGCATTAATGTGAGCTTCACTTCCTTAAACAGCACCTGAGCTCTTTCAAAATAAAGTTCCAGCAGTTCACACAAGAAAACACAAAGAAACTGATACATGTTTGATTTTGTGGAATACATTTTTTTTTTTAAACTGAATGAAAAAATGTTTACAGTGAGGGGGGGGGGCACAAACAACGATTAAAAAAAATCAACTTAAAAGATTGTTAAAAGTTTGATAGATTTTATAATCCTAATAATTCTAATGTAAATCTGGATGAAGTAGAATAACAGGTGTGTGTGTGTGTGTGTGTGTGTGTGTGTGTGTGTGTGTGTGTGTGTGTGTGTGTGTGTGTGTGTGTGTGTGTGTGTGTGTGTGTGTGTGTGTGTGTGTGTGTGTGTGTGTGTGTGTGTGTGTGTGTGTGTGTGTGTCCCAGTTAAAGCTTCTTTAAATGACCGATGGTGAAGCCGCGGTGGTTCCAGGGAGGCCTGATCTCTGTGAGCGTGAACCTGCAGGAACAAAACAAAGACTGTGACCACTGAGTCAGCTGGACATGTAAATCATTGGATGGGAGATTCAGCAAATGTGCAGTTGTATATGCATGGACAGATTATTTAAACTTACGTTTCCAGCAGTTGAATAGAAAAGCCAAAACCACAACAACTAAAACTACAATGATGACACCAGCAACGATCAGTGCAGTGGAGTCTAAAACAGATCATAAAAAGTTCATGTGAGACTTAAAAATGTAATTAATACGAATACATTTGATCGTTAATCAAAGTCATTCATACATTGTGATTCACACCAAATTCCACACGTCAATAAGTCCTAAATACAGGAACACGGATGGAAGAGAAAACAATTCAAAGCCGCTTATTTGGGTCCATTTTAACAAAAAAACAACTTAAAGTCGATCAAACCTACATCGTGACATTAAAACACAACCGAGGTCAGAAAAACTAACGTGGCTCTAAATTGGAAAATCCTCCTGCTGAAACCTACAATCTAATCTGCTTCGTCCTCTGGTGAATCGTCCTCTGGTGAATCGTCCTCTGGTGAATCGTCCTCTGGTGGACCGTCCTCTGGTGGACCGTCCTCTGGTGGACCGTCCTCTGGTGGATCGTCCTCTGGTGGATCGTCCTCTGGTGGACCGTCCTCTGGTGGACCGACCTCTGGTGAATCGTCCTCTGGTGAATCGTCCTCTGGTGAATCGTCCTCTGGTGGACCGTCCTCTGGTGAATCGTCCTCTGGTGAATCGTCCTCTGGTGGACCGTCCTCTGGTGAACCGACCTCTGGTGAATCGTCCTCTGGTGAATCGTCCTCTGGTGAATCGTCCTCTGGTGAACCGACCTCTGGTGAACCGTCCTCTGGTGGATCGTCCTCTGGTGAATCGTCCTCTGGTGGACCGTCCTCTGGTGAATCGTCCTCTGGTGGACCGTCCTCTGGTGGACCGTCCTCTGGTGGATCGTCCTCTGGTGAATCGTCCTCTGGTGGAACCACCTGCATGTTTCCCAGCTGAAGCATCTTCAGGGATTTGAACCAGCGACCCCGAGCCGTGCTCTCCACTGACCCACAGTGACAGACGTCCTCAGACTCAGAGACAACGTGGACATGAAGGTCCAGGTGGTGAAGACGATGCTGGATCTTCCTCCCTCCGGCTCCCCGGGGCTCCTCAGTGGGATCAAACACACCAGTGTGGATCCTCCACTGACCTCTCAGGATGTAATCAGATTACATCGGTCTCAGACTCTCTACATGCAGACGCTCAGCCAGAGGTTCTGCTCTTCTCCTCCCAGAGAACTTCCTCTTCCACCATCCCTCACTTCTTCAGGGTCACTCAGTGTTTTTCTCCTCAGAACTTCATGTTAGAAACGAGCTGCTGAAGCTGCTCTGTGATTGGACGGTGGGGAACTTCACTGTAGTGACTCAGTGTGGACAATAACTTCTATTGATATGAACCATTGAGCAGTTTTGGTGAGAAAGACACATATTGACTGGTGTCAGTGGCAACAGGAGAAGAATAAAACTGTTAAATATGAAACTTACCACCAAAGAAAACATTGGTTTTAGCAGAAACTTGATGGTCGATGTCGTCTTGAGTCACGACACAGTGATAGAAACCGTCTTTGGTCACGGTGGTTCGGAGGACGACGTCATAACTTCCTCCTCTTTCTTTGACTTCAGGTTCTTCAGACTCGATGACGTTTCCAGAATCATCTTTCCAGAAAACTGCAGGTTTAGGAGAAACTCCAAGAACTTCACACTGTAGAAGAGCCCAGTCTTTTGTTTGACCAAGATTTGTGACAGACGGTTTAGACGCTGCTCCTGAAAACAAACAATATGAAACAAAAAGTTAATTCCAGTCTGGTTTCTACCGACAGTTTATCTAATCTGCAAGAAAAATACAAGATCTGAACATGTTAGTGCAACATAACTCCAGTTAACACGTCTGAAAAGCGTTTAATTAAAAATATAATTCAAATTCCTTCCAACTTCACGTCCAGTAACAACTTTCCAGTGTGACTCTAGAAAACAGGAGCAGATTCACACTGAGGAACTTTAAACTCCACAAACGTTTCTGTTCAGCTTGTCAAGAGAAACAAAAAAAAAAAATCCAGAATCTTCCGCCTGACGTCACTTTTCTGATCGTCTGTCGGTGGATTTTAGTGTTTGAGTGAATTAAAGCTGCGGGAAGGAGGAAGGATGGTGTGAAAGACGGAAGCTCGTCCTCCAGTGTCTCGTCCTGAATCGTCCCGAGAGACGAGTCACGTTGAGACGCTTGGTTCTGGTCCAGTTTGTAAAGTTCTGCTGCAGTCGAGTCCAGAAAGAAGAGAAACGGTAGAAAAGCTCCGATTAGAGAGTGAAGCAGCTCAGACTGGACCACAGCTGGAGGCAACATCTGGACCTGAGGACGGAGGGACCACTGTCTGTGGTCAACATCTGGACCACATGGAGGGACCACTGTCTGTGGTCAACATCTGGACCTGAGAATGGAGGGACCACTGTCTATGCTCAACATCTGGACCTGATGATGGAGGGACCACTGTCTGTGGTCAACATCTGGACCTGACGATGGAGGGACCACTGTCTGTGGTCAACATCTGGACCTGATGATGGAGGGACCACTGTCTGTGGTCAACATCTGGACCTGATGTCACCGAATGGGTAATTAACGTCCCTTAAGGGGTAATTAATGTCCCTGAAGGGGTAGTTAATGTCCCTGAAGGGACAACATGATCGGCCAGCAGTTGGACAGTAAATGTCCAGAATGCAGACGCAGGAGATTCCAGCATGAGAAGCTTCACTTCTTGTCAAACTTCTCGTTCAACACATCAGATACAAGTCAAAGTTCAAGTTACTGAGTTTGAACTACAAACACTGGAAACATCAAGCAGAGTCCTGACATTCTCTCTCTTCAAACTCTGTTCACACATTCAAACTCAAACTTTATTGTTCAGAGGAGCAGAACAGAGTATTTCCTGCCTGCTGCTGTCAAAACTGGACAATTACACCTTTTATTTTGGGTTTATGGAAGATTTGAACTTCGGCATGACGACGTCACTAGTCACATGCAAAGTGTTTTAAATATTTAACAATTCTGATCTTTAGGTAGATTTGAGTACTTTTAAGGCAATTTTTCATGAGTTCTGTCTGTCTATCTGCTCAGGCGTGTCAATAATGTTTGTTCTGACTTCATTTGTGTTAAAATGTCTCTCCTGGTGTTTTAATGGTCGATGAAGCTTGATCGTCTCACAGCAGCTGGAAAGTTTAAACTTCCTGAATGTTTCCAGAGATCTGAAGCTTTTTATTCAAACCAGGAGGCTGAAGAAGCTGGAGATTAAGGCTTTAGACTGAAAAACAAACTATAAATGATCATTATTATTTAAAAATGAACTCACCAGGAGCTGACACGTACGTCTCAGCGAAGACTTGGTTGTGTATTTCCTCCTGAGTAACGACACATCGGTAGAATCCGCTCTTTGTGACGGTGGTTTGGAGGAAAACATCAAATCTGAGGTCTTTCTGTGTGAACGTTGGTTCAGCAGGAAGGACGTTGCCAGCAGCGTCCCACCACTCCACCCTGGGTTTAGGAGAAGCTCTTTCCACTTCACACCGGAGAAGCATCCCATCATTTGTTTTGTTGACAGAAATGAAAGGCCTCTGAGCCGCTCCTGGAAATAAAAGAAAAATTAATTCGTGCTTCAAAATCAGAGCTGAAGCATTTTCAGACTGAAGACAAGTAAAACATGCAAAGTGACCATGGAACATCTTCTCATTGCCTATTACTAATCACATAATCACAGAAAAACCTAAAAAATATAAAAATAACAGTTTAATAACAGTTTAAACTGCAAAAAGTAAAATCTAAAAATGAGATAACTTTTTGTTTTTCACTTACTTTATTTTACTAGATTTTGACATCTTGATGTTTTATCATGTTACTATTACATTTGTCAGTTTCTGCTGTTTTTAAAACTTTAAAACTCTTGATAAACTATGTTTTTAAATGTGTTAAATATTTAGGTATTTTTTCTGTTCATGGAAGACTTTTTTTAATTGGTATTAAATAACACATAACTTAAGTTATGATGATGTTCATAAAATACATATTACATTGAACTGTTCCTAAACTGTTTAGAAACTATGAATATTATATGTAATGGAATTACACCAATCTTATAATTTTATGTTTTTATTTTATTTATTAAGAATTTTGAGTTTCAACATGTAAAAGGTATAAAACACTCTGGAGCCGTTTTCATGTTTAATGAAGCCTTTTAGTTCAAATCCAGTGAAACTTCAATAATTCGTCGTGCTGGCTGGTATTTTATTTTGAAATCCTACAAACAGCAATAAAAGGCTTTACCTTGTGTTTCATGTGGTGAGTCTCCAGAGTGTGAGTCTGTGTTGAGAACCCTGATGTGTGCAAGTAGTGAGGAAGAGTCTAGAAGTGAAGGGTGGAGGTAGAACTTCTACTAGGACATCTGGAACATCTGGAGCCTGAACGACCTCTGAGGGCCTCCAGCCTCATGTCCACACCAACACTGAGGAGACTTTATCAGGCTGCTACAAACACTTTTCTCTCCACAACAAGGAGGTTCGATCATCGAATAGTAGAACAACTTCTACACAAACTCAGATTTAATGGAGGAAACATCCAGCAGAAGAAACTCATTCTGGACGTTTCCGTCACTTTGGATTGTCTGTCCAGCTTCTAAAGTCCAGCAGCAGAAGCAGGTGTGTCCAGGTGAGATGTCAGGAGGAGGACAGTGTTTCAGAGGACGACTCACCGGGGATCGTTCTGCCTTTTAACCTTATAAAGCTCGGAGGTTGGATGCGACCTCTTTTTTCATGGAAAACTCCAGAAAACAAACAGTCGGACGATCCTCGTCTTCTCTGTGAGCCTCAATAACGAATCTTACGACCATTTCAAGCTCACAAGTTCACCTTTTTAAACGCTTCAGTCCATTTCGAAGCAGGAATCAGGAAATTAAACTTACGGCCTTTAATTGAAGTTTAATAAATATTAATGTTCTCGCCTGAGAACCTGCCGGAGCCTCGTTAAAAGGCTTTTATTGATCCCAAAACACACTTTTAAAGTCAAACTTTTTGCCGCTGGGAAGAATAAAAACCTCCTCGATGAACCAAAGTGAGTTAAAGTGAGAAAGAAGCAGAAACATCTGGAATAAACGTGAACGAGTCCCTCCTGGAAGTTTGACCTGAGCGCTGCAAACTCAGCGACGAGCCTCGTCTCAGTGACTTTAACCAGAGTGACACAGAAACTGACCAATCAGCTGCCGGCCTCCGAACATCAGGATACGCCTACTTGCAAAAATGGCCAATCAGCAGCCTGCTAACACCTAACGGGACGTAATTAACAGGCTTTACATCCCGGCAGCCAATCAGAGGAGGCCATTGGCCAGGTGCGTCATATTGACAGCTGCTCTCGTCCAATAGGAGAGCAGAACCAAGGAAGCGGCCTCAGATTGGAGCAGGTGAATTTCGCTGTCTGACAGGAGAGGAAGATCCTGGAGTTTCCTCTTTCTGACACAGCAGGACACCAAATTATCACCTTAACTGCTTTTAACCCTCGAAAAGGAGACGTTTTAATCAAGATAAAGAAATAAATCTTTATGTTATTATCATGGAAACATTTTTAAAAAATAGATTCAACACTTCTACACATTTTAACCCTTTTTAAACTGGATTTATCATCAATATTCATTAAATTTAAGGAGGTTTTTGAAGAGTCATGTTGTGCTGTGTTGGAGATGCTATGTCCTGGACTTTCCTAAATATCTCAGAGCTGCTTCGCTCTATATGACAGAAACTTGGCACAAACATTGTCGTCCAACTAAAGATGAAACCCTGGAAATTTCAGCCTAATAGAGCTCACCATTCCCATTCTACTTCATTTTAAAGCTGCAAAAAAACGTTCCAATCTGCAGCGTTTTAGCCGTTCTCATTAACTTCCTTCAACCAGTCACAAGAGTGTGGAGCACAAATAAGACGAACGCTCCACATGGAACCTCAGAGAGTTTACTTTCTACTGACATGACAGACAATCATCAGTCGTCTGTGAGCTTCAGACTGTGAAGCAGGTAAAAAGAGCAGAGGTGAAGAAGCACTAGTGAGCATGGCTGTAATAAGCCCTAACAAGTTAAGATCCACTCTGGAAGGAAGAAGAAAGCACACGTTAGACTTTTCATCAACCTGCAGGTAAAACTGAGGGAGAAGAAACACTGAAGCGTTAAAACACTTTATTCCTTCAGGTCATTAAATAATGTACAGGGTGGAAGGTGACAAACGTCTCCATGTATTTCCAGAGGAGACTGGTTAAGGCGAGTAACAGACGGTCACGGTGAGGAGACGCGTCTCCAGTGGATCTTTGTTTGACCTCATTGACTTTCCTTCAACACTTGGTGACACTGGACTCACTGACAGTTTGAGGCCGGAGCAGGACGGACATTAACCTGGAAAAGTCTCACTCTCTTCACTGAATCAAAAAAAAAAAAAACACTGGAGTGTCTCCAGGGAGAGTGAGAACCTCTGTCTGGACACTGGACTTCTGTCTTCTTCTTCGTCCATCGGCGTCTTTAAAAAGAGGAAGAACCTTCAAATTCCTCCTGCAGCCTCAAGTGTTGCTTCCTGTGTCCTTCAGCACTGGTGCAGCTTGTTCCTCTCAGCGGGCGGCAAGCTGAGATCCACTGGAGCAACACAAGATGAGCCCACAGGGAACAGAAGGAAAGCACATTCAAAGACACTGAAGAAGCTGGAGTGAAGGGAACACAAAGCAACGAGCCGGGGAACACAAGGCTGTGGCGAGGGAACACACTGCTGTTGGGATGACATGCAACGTGGTGACAAAGAAAAACTAAACTTAGTGAGGAGGTTTTAAAAAAAAAAACTGTTATGAGGGAGCGCAGGAGCAGTTACAAGCTATTTAAGGCAAAAAATTGTTGATTAAGGGAACTAAAGTTGTGACAAGACAACAAAATAAAAATGTTGCAAAAGAACAAAAACATTTAAAGATGAACTAAATCAGGTGCAAGGGAACAAAAAAAACATTTCAATGTAATGAGATTGTTGTGAGAGAAGGTAAAATGTCGCGAGGGAACTAAAAACTTGCTTGGGAGACAAAAAATAGTTGCAAGAGAACAAATGACAGTTGAAAGGAAACAACACACTGCTGAAGGGATGTGAATAATGTCAAAATATGTTGTAAGGAAAACATTAATCTGTTGTAAGAATAAAAAAAATGCTTTGAGGGAACAGTTAAACTGTTAAAAGGGAAAACTATGATAGCAAAGGAATACAAAACTCCTGAAGGGATGTGGAAAATGTACAAAGGAAGCTAAAAGTTGAGAAAGGAACAAAAACTTGCAAAGGAATTAAAAAACAAGGAAATAAAACATGCAGGAGAATGTAAACTGTTGTTAAGGGAACTAAAGACGGTTGTGAGGTAGAACACAGGAATGTTGATAGGAATTATAAATGTTAATACAAGGGAACTTAAAACAGATGAAAGGATATAAAATAAATGTGTTGAGAGAAGAAAAAACTGTTGCAAGGGAACAAAAGACGGTCGTAATGGAATGTAAACTAGTTTAAATTAACAAGAAACAGTTGTAAGGGAACAAAAACTTTGCAAGGGAACCAGAAAGAGCAGAAGGGATTTAAAACATGCTGGAGAAACGCAGGATTATTGCGAGGGAACAAAAAACATTTTGCAATGGAGAAAAAAAACAAAAACAGGCGCGAGGGAAGAGGGAACTAATGAAATGTGTCCTCATGTCCTTCAGTAGGTCTCAACAAGCTGGCTGAGGACGTCCCGTCCAGAGGACAGAACCAACGTCTCCAGGAAGTTGTGGGGAACCAACCTGTCAGCTCTCAACCAGTCAGGAGATTTAAAATGAGCTCCAAACAAAGTGTTTCCTGCTGAACTCTGACCACTGAGGCTGGAAACGCTGTTTTCAGGAGGAACGCTGTGGTTCCCCCTGGAGGACTTTGTCTCTCTGACCCGAGTCCGTCTGAGACTCTTGAACCAGTCACATCTGTAAATACACAGCTGTCTGCCAGCGTCTGGACGAGGACACTCACCGACAATCAGCTCATACTGGCCTCGTCTCTCCGGCTCATGAAAGGGAAACTTGCAGCTGTAGTTCCCGCCGTCGTTCACCTGGGCCTTCCTGATCACTATGGAGGCGTTACCGAGCGCCAGCTGCTCGGGGAAATAAGACACCCGGTCTTTAAAGTGGCCGTCCTGACCCGGAAGCCCGTTCAGGTAGTGGCGGCCCTTCTTGTAGAAAAACACCTCGGTGCTGCCGTCCTTCTTCCAGTCGAAGACCTCGTCCTTAATGTTTCTGCCGTCCAGAGCACAGTCGAGAAGAGCGTCTTCGTCCTCTCTGACCACCTTCCTGGTGACCTTTGACCCTGGAAGAGAGGACGCAGAGGAGGAGACGGTGAGGGAGGACATGTGTCCACAAGAAAAGTACATTTATGAGCAGTTTGGTGAGAAGATGAGCTTCTTCTTCTTCTTCTCCTTCCAGTGTCAGTGGTTCAGTGTCAGTGGTTCAATGGTTCAGTGTCAGTGGTTCAATGGCTCAGTGTCAGTGGTTCAGTGGTTCAATGGTTCAGTGTCAGTGGTTCAGTGGTTCAATGGTTCAGTGTCAGTGGTTCAGTGGTTCAGTGTCAGTGGTTCAGTGGTTCAATGGTTCAGTGTCAGTGGTTCAATGGCTCAGTGTCAGTGGTTCAGTGTCAGTGGTTCAGTGGTTCAGTGTCAGTGGTTCAGTGGTTCAGTGGTTCAATGGTTCAGTGTCAGTGGTTCAATGGCTCAGTGTCAGTGGTTCAGTGGTTCAATGGTTCAGTGTCAGTGGTTCAGTGGTTCAGTGGTTCAGTGGTTCAGTGTCAGTGGTTCAGTGGTTCAGTGTCAGTGGTTCAGTGTCAGTGGTTCAGTGGTTCAGTGTCAGTGGTTCAGTGTCAGTGGTTCAGTGGTTCAATGGTTCAGTGTCAGTGGTTCAGTGGTTCAGTGGTTCAATGGTTCAGTGGTTCAATGGTTCAGTGTCAGTGGTTCAGTGTCAGTGGTTCAGTGGTTCAGCATCCTGAGAAGCTGCTGTTACAAATATGAGCCAGATGTTTCCTGTGGCTGGAAGCTGGTCCAGTAAAAGTCCCGGAGGCGGTGGAACAAGTGGACCAGGAGGCTCTGCTTCCTCCACACAGCTCGTCTCCAACCTCAGAGTCACAGACGGTGTCAGTAACTGACTTGACTCTCTTCAGCTGATGGAGGAAAAACCTCCTTCCACCTGCCGAAGCTCCAGGAGGAAAACGCTGGCAGCAAACGTTGGCCGGCCTGTTTCCACTTGTTCCACTCCAACAGGTAGAACCAGAAACCATAAAAGAAGTGGGCAGAGAGCGAAGGAGGAGGAAAGAGGAATAAAAACTGCCGATTAAAATCAGGAGAGATAAAAAGATGAAGCTGGAGGCGGCGGCCATGTTGTCTCACTGTTCTAAACACATTAGTGAGCTGGTGGAGGAGCAGCAAAGAGCTGTCGGAGTCCTGATCTGTCCAGAGACGAGACAATAATCTGGATTAAAGTGCTGATTGAGGAGTTCGATCAGGAGTTGGTGGCTGCATTCAGTCGCAGCACCACGTCGATGAGGAAGCTACAAACAGCCACCGTCCATCAGGAGTCTGTTCATCCTCACCAACACTGGGAACAATAAACTGTCCTGGTCGAAGCTGTAAATCACACAATCATTAACTTCCTGATGAGAATTAACCGCTGTTTAATCCTCTTTACGCCATAAATCCAACATCTGATGCAATAAAAACAATTAGATTCTCTTCATCCAGCACGCCGGTTCACTTTGATATCAGAGAGTCCAAGTGGGTGGAAGACAAACAGGAAATGTGACTTTACACTGAAAGAGCAGCAGGAACGTGTGAGAGCTTCCTGAATAAAATCCTTCAAAACTGTCGCTTTAAATATGAATTCTGACACGAATCCGCGTTTTATTGGGAGTGAAGTTCATTTGGTTTATTAAATATTCATAATACTTTCTGACATGAGTCATCAAAAATCTGAGTCTATTCAGTTAAAATGACTTGATGCGTGTTTTTTCTGTTTCTGTTATGCTGTTATAATAATAATAATAATTATAATAATAATAATAAAGAGGAAGGATCGTGCAGGAGGAATCAGGCTCATGTTCAACTGTGGCTCCTCTCGTCGACTGCGCATTAAAGTGAAGAGAATCCAAGTGCAGCTGATGACAGAGAGGCTTTTCTTACCTTGATGGCTGAACGACGCTCCGCAGCAGATGAGCAGACAGAGGCAGAGAGCTGGCAGCAGGTCCATGGCTGCACCAGGCTGACGATCCTCACCAGGAGAAGCAGTCCTGGACCTGGACCTGGACCTGGATCTGGATCTGGACCTGGACCACTCCCTGCTGCTGCACCAGTCTGAGGATCCTCGCCACTCTTTTTAAAGGAGAAGCAGTCCTGGATCACTGATCTGAATAAAGATAATCCTCTCCTAAATTGCCATTGGCGCTCCCTCTAGTGGTCGGTCAAATGAAACTCCATGAAAGGCCATGTCGAATAAAGATAAGAATAACAACACCAACAATCATTATCATCATTCCTTTTTGTCCACGTTAACCATACCTGGAGCCACAGAGTCATCCATTCATTCATTAAGTTTCAAGTGTAGTAAATGTCATAAAACACTTCTTCTGATGAGCGTCTGTGAGTCAACAACCACTCTCAGGAAGTTTCACTGTGATAAGAAGATCACAGTTCCTACCTGAGGAGAGAAAGATGCTGCAATTCCACTTCTGTGGAATTCCACAGAAATGGAATTGCAGCATTTTTGTCCCCTCAGGTAGGAACTGTGATCTTCTTATCACAGTGAAACTTCCTTGAGATGTGGATCAGCAGGTTGTTGACTTATCACAGATAAGTCACTTTAGGGCCATGGGGGTGTTTTGTAATATTTACTACACGGAGGAAATGAAACTTAATGAATTAATGAATGAACCTGTAGCTCCAGGTATGGTTAACGTGGAAAAAAGGAATGATGATGATGATTGTACGACGTGACAGGTTCTGAGTTTCATTCAAACGAGGCCAAAGTTTCACTGACAACAGGAAGTTTTCTTTCGTTTCACTGAGGACAATAAATTTTATTACCAGCAGATCAAAATTCCTCTGAAGTAGATATTAAACACACCTTATCAGTTGCTCAACAGCTTAGAGAAATAACTGCAATAAAAATATTACTGGCTTTGTTACAGAAACGAAAGAAAGTAATAAATCCTGCAGTCATTCAAAGTGTGAAGAGTGTGAAGTGCAAGAAAAAAAATGTTTTGATTAAAGAGACACACAGATTTTCTCTGGACAGTTTATGAAGGAGACATGTTTACTCCTCAAATGAGGATCCAATCAGACTCTTCAGCTCCTCCTAACAAGCTGCAGCTCCTCTTTATCTCACAAACACATGAAGAAGAACTGACGCTGGTCAGGACGCGATTACAAGTTCCGCCCACTAGAGGGAGCGCCAATGAAAACTTAGGAGAGGATGATCTTTATTCAGCGCTATGAAATAAATGAAGACATCGTTTATTCTAAGAACGACAATAAAGAATAAGAGGGTGATTTGGTTTCGTCTTCCTGCAGGACTTTGTGAGAATAAAGGGAAATGAAAGTGTTGAACTGGCACTGATCCAGGACTGCTTCTCCTTTAAAAAGACTGGTGAGGATCCTCAGACTGATGCAGCAGCAGGGAGTGGTTCAGGTCCAGGTCCAGGTCCAGGTCCAGGTCCAGGTCCAGGTCCAGGACTGCTTCTCCTGGTGAGGATAGTCAGCCTGGTGCAGCCATGGACCTGCTGCCAGCTCTCTGCCTCGGTCTGCTCATCTGCTCCGGAGCGTCGTTCAGCCATCAAGGTAAGAAAAGCCTCTCTGTCATCAGCTGCACTTGGATTCTCTTCACTTTAATGCGCAGTCGACGAGAGGAGCCACAGTTGAACATGAGGCTGATTCCTCCTGCACGATCCTTCCTCCTCCTTATTATTATTATTATTATTATTATTATTATTATTATTATTATTATTATTATTATTATTATTATTATTGTTATTATTATTATTATTATTATTATTATTATAACAGCATAACAGAAACAGAAAAAACACGCATGAAGTCATTTTAACTGAATAGATTCAGATTTTTGATGACTCATGTCAGAAAGTATTATGAATATTTAATAAACCAAATGAACTTCACTCCCAATAAAACGTGGATTCGTGTCAGAATTCATATTTAAAGCAACAGTTTTGAAGGATTTTATTCAGTGAGCACCTCCTCGAAGCTCTCACACGTTCCTGCTGCTCTTTCAGTGTAAAGTCACACTTCCTGTTTGTCTTTCACCCACTTGGACTCTCTGATGTCAAAGTGAACCGGCGTGCTGGATGAAGAGAATCTAATTGTTTTTATTGCATCAGATGTTGGATTTATGGCGTAAAGAGGACTAAACGGCGGTTAACTCTCATCAGGAAGTTAATGATTGTGTGATTTACAGCTTCGACCAGGACAGTTTATTGTTCCCAGTGTTGGTGAGGATGAACAGACTCCTGATGGACGGTGGCTGTTTGTAGCTTCCTCATCGACGTGGTGCTGCGACTGAATGCAGCCACCAACTCCTGATCGAATTCCTCAATCAGCACTTTAATCCAGATTATTGTCACGTCTCTGGACAGATCAGGACTCCGACAGCTCTTTGCTGCTCCTCCACCAGCTCGCTAATGTGTTTAGAACAGTGAGACAACATGGCCGCCGCCTCCAGCTTCATCTTTTTATCTCTCCTGATTTTAATTGGCAGTTTTTTCTCCTCTTTCCTCCTCCTTCGCTCTCTGCCCACTTCTTTTATCATTTCTGGTTCTACCTGTTGGAGTGGAACAAGTGGAAACAGGCCGGCCAACGTTTGCTGCCAGCGTTTTCCTCCTGGAGCTTCGGCAGGTGGAAGGAGGTTTTTCCTCCATCAGCTGAAGAGAGTAAAGTCAGTTACTGACACCGTCTGTGACTCTGAGGTTGGAGACGAGCTGTGTGGAGGAAGCAGAGCCTCCTGGTCCACTTGTTCCACCGCCTCCGGGACTTTTACTGGACCAGCTTCCAGCCGCAGAAAACATCTGGCTCATATTTGTAACAGCAGCTTCTCAGGACGCTGAACCACTGACACTGGACCACTGACACTAAACCACTGAACCACTGACACTGAACCACTGACACTGAACCATTGAACCACTGACACTGAACCACTGACACTGGAAGAAGAAGAAGAAGCTCATCTTCTCACCAAACTGCTCATAAATGTACTTTTCTTGTGGACACATGTCCTCCCTCACCGTCTCCTCCTCTGCGTCCTCTCTTCCAGGGTCAAAGGTCACCAGGAAGGTCGTCAGAGAGGACGAAGACGCTCTTCTCGACTGTGCTCTGGATGGCAGAAACATTAAGGACGAGGTCTTCGACTGGAAGAAGGACGGCAGCACCGAGGTGTTTTTCTACAAGAAGGGCCGCCACTACCTGAACGGGCTTCCGGGTCAGGACGGCCACTTTAAAGACCGGGTGTCTTATTTCCCCGAGCAGCTGGCGCTCGGCAACGCCTCCATAGTGATCAGGAAGGCCCAGGTGAACGACGGCGGGAACTACAGCTGCAAGTTTCCCTTTCATGAGCCGGAGAGACGAGGCCAGTATGAGCTGATTGTCGGTGAGTGTCCTCGTCCAGACGCTGGCAGACAGCTGTGTATTTACAGATGTGACTGGTTGAAGAGTCTCAGACGGACTCGGGTCAGAGAGACAAAGTCCTCCAGGGGGAACCACAGCGTTCCTCCTGAAAACTGCGTTTTCAGCCTCAGTGGTCAGAGTTCAGCAGGAAACACTTTGATTGGAGCTCATTTTAAATCTCCTGACTGGTTGAGAGCTGACAGGTTGGTTCCCCACAACTTCCTGGAGACGTTGGTTCTGTCCTCTGGACGGGACGTCCTCAGCCAGCTTGTTGAGACCTACTGAAGGACATGAGGACACATTTCAATAGTTCCCTCTTCCCTCGCGCCTGTTTTTGTTTTTTTTTTCCATTGCAAGATGTTTTTGTTCCCTCGCAATAATCCTGCGTTTCTCCAGCATGTTTTAAATCCCTTCTGCTCTTTCTGGTTCCCTTGCAAAGTTTTTGTTCCCTTACAACTATTTCTTGTTCATTTTAAATAGTTTACATTCCATAACGACTGTCTTTTGTTCCCTTGCAACAGTTTCTTCTTCTCTCAACACATTTATTTTATATCCGTTCATCTGTTTTAAGTTCCCTTGTATTAACATTTATAATTCCTATCAACATTCCTGTGTTCTACCTCACAACCGTCTTTAGTTCCCTTAACAACAGTTTACATTCTCCTGCATGTTTTATTTCCTTGTTTTTTAATTCCTTTATAAGTTTTTGTTCCTTTCTCAACTTTGAGCTTCCTTTGTACATTTTCCACATCCCTTCAGGAGTTTTGTTTTCCTTTGCGATCATAGTTTTCCCTTTTAACAGTTTAACTGTTCCCTCAAAGCAGTTTTTTTATTCTTACAACAGATTAATGTTTTCCTTCCAACATATTTTGACATTATTCACATCCCTTCAGCAGTGTGTTGTTTCCTTTCAACTGTCATTTGTTCTCTTGCAACTATTTTTTGTCTCCCAAACAAGTTTTTAGTTCCCTCGCGACAGTTTACCTTCTCTCACAACAATCTCATTACATTGAAATGTTTTTTTTGTTCCTTTGCACCTGATTTAGTTCATCTTTAAATGTTTTTGTTCTTTTGCAACATTTTTATTTTGTTGTCTTGTCACAACTTTAGTTCCCTTAATCAACAATTTTTTGCCTTTAATAGCTTGTAATTGCTCCTGCGTTCCCTCATAACAGTTTTTTTTATACCTCCTCACTAAGTTTAGTTTTTCTTTGTCACCACGTTGCATTTCATCCCAACAGCAGTGTGTTCCCTTGCCACAGCCTTGTGTTCCCCGGCTCGTTGCTTTGTGTTCCCTTCACTCCAGCTTCTTTAGTGTCTTTGAATGTGCTTTCCTTCTGTTCCCTGTGGGCTCATCTTGTGTTGCTCCAGTGGATCTCAGCTCGCCGCCCGCTGAGAGGAACAAGCTGCACCAGTGCTGAAGGACACAGGAAGCAACACTTGAGGCTGCAGGAGGAATTTGAAGCTTCTTCCTCTTTTTAAAGACGCCGATGGACGAAGAAGAAGACAGAAGTCCAGTGTCCAGACAGAGGTTCTCACTCTTCCTGGAGACACTCCAGTGTTTTGTTTTTTTTGATTCAGTGAAGAGAGTGAGACTTTTCCAGGTTAATGTCCGTCCTGCTCCGGCCTCAAACTGTCAGTGAGTCCAGTGTCACCAAGTGTTGAAGGAAAGTCAATGAGGTCAAACAAAGATCCACTGGAGACGCGTCTCCTCACCGTGACCGTCTGTTACTCGCCTTAACCAGTCTCCTCTGGAAATACATGGAGACGTTTGTCACCTTCCACCCTGTACATTTTTTAATGACCTGAAGGAATAAAGTGTTTTAACGCTTCAGTGTTTCTTCTCCCTCAGTTTTACCTGCAGGTTGATGAAAAGTCTAACGTGTGCTTTCTTCTTCCTTCCAGAGTGGATCTTAACTTGTTAGGGCTTATTACAGCCATGCTCACTAGTGCTTCTTCACCTCTGCTCTTTTTACCTGCTTCACAGTCTGAAGCTCACAGGCGACTGATGAATGTCTGTCATGTCAGTAGAAAGTAAACTCTCTGAGGTTCCATGTGGAGCGTTCGTCTTATTTGTGCTCCACACTCTTGTGACTGGTTGAAGGAAGTTAATGAGAATGGCTGAAACGCTGCAGATTTTAACCTTTGTTTGCAGCTTTAAAATGAAGTAGAATGGGAATGGTGTGTGCTATTAGGCTGAAATTTTCAGGGTTTCATCTTTAGTTTGACGACAATGTTTGTGCCAAGTTTCTCTCATATAGAGCGAAGCAGCTCTGAGATATGTAGGAAAGTCCAGGACATAGCATCTCCAACACAGCACAACATAACTCTTCAAAAACCTCCTTAAATTTAATGAATATTGACGATAAATCCAGTTTAAAAAGGTTAAAAATGTGTAGAAGTGTTGAGTCTATTTTTAAAAAATGTTTCCATGATAATAATATAAAGATTTATTCCTTTATCTTGATTAAAACGTCTCTTTTTCGAGGCTTAAAAGCAGTTAAGTTGATAATTTGGTGTCCTGCTGTGTCAGAAAGAGGAAACTCCAGGATCTTCCTCTCCTGTCAGACAGCGAAATTCACCTGCTCCAATCTGAGGCCGCTTCCTTGGTTCTGCTCTCCTATTGGACGAGAGCAGCTGTCAATATGACGCACCTGGCCAAGGGCCTCCTCTGATTGGCTGCCGGGATGTAAAGCCTGTTAATTACGTCCCGTTAGGTGGTAGCAGGCTGCTGATTGGCCGTTTTTGCAAGTGGGCGTATCCTGACGTGAGGAGGCCTGCAGCTGATTGGTCAGTTTCTGTGTCACTCTGGTTAAAGTCACTGAGACGAGGCTCGTCGCTGAGTTTGCAGCGCTCAGGTCAAACTTCCAGGAGGGACTCGTTCACGTTTATTCCAGATGTTTCTGCTTCTTTCTCACTTTAACTCACTTTGGTTCATCGAGGAGGTTTTTATTCTTCCCAGCGGCAAAAAGTTTGACTTTAAAAGTGTGTTTTGGGATCAATAAAAGCCTTTTAACGAGGCTCCGGCAGGTTCTCAGGCGAGAACATTAATATTTATTAAACTTCAATTAAAGGCCGTAAGTTTAATTTCCTGACTCCTGCTTCGAAATGGACTGAAGCGTTTAAAAAGGTGAACTTGTGAGCTTGAAATGGTCGTAAGATCCGTTATTGAGGCTCACAGAGAAGACGAGGATCGTCCGACTGTTTGTTTTCTGGAGTTTTCCATGAAAAAAGAGGTCGCATCCAACCTCCGAGCTTTATAAGGTTAAAAGGCAGAACGATCCCCGGTGAGTCGTCCTCTGAAACACTGTCCTCCTCCTGACATCTCACCTGGACACACCTGCTTCTGCTGCTGGACTTTAGAAGCTGGACAGACAATCCAAAGTGACGGAAACGTCCAGAATGTCCTGGACGTTTCAACATAAAATACCTGGAAGACTTAATATCGAGGTTTTACCGGATTTTAACTAAAATGCTTCATTAAAGATGGAAACTTCATCGCCAGCTTGAACCTGTTGGACCTAAAACAAAGAGAATATTCAGAGTTTGGATTGTTAAATAGTCATGTTTTACTTATTCCATCCATTACGATGAAATTATTTGAAGTATAAAACTGAAATGAGTTTAAAAGTCTTGAATTAAATGAACAAGAGACTTAAAGTCATGAAACGATCGAGTTCAAAGTTAAAGTTGGTTCAAGGCCAATAGATTAAAAATATACAAGTGTTAAGATCATCAAAACAGTTTAGAAAACAATGAAATACAATAATGTTTATTTACTGATAAATGACAGAAGTGAACTCATGTTTATCAATATTTGTTTTTAAATGTTACTACCAATTATATCAACAATATTAATAATTTAATTGTTTAATGTAAAAATATAGTTCATAAGGTAATTATAAAGGAAGTAGAATTTAATTAAATCAGCATATGTGATTAAATATGGAGAAAATAACTATAGCAGTGAAAACAAAATGAACTGACAGGAATTAAACAAATGGAATAAAATGATACAAGGTGATTAAAAGTGTTTCTTAAGTAGTGAATTAAATGAGAGACTGATAGAAACTGATTCATCACCTTCAGGTTTAATTGTAAAGTTTATATCAGAGATTGTTTATAAAATACATGAATTAGACTTAATGAGCGAGTGTCTGGTCACATGACTAATGAGCTGTCAGTTTCTTTAGCATTTCATTCAGGACAAATATTAATACTTTTACCTAATAAGCTGTTTGTGATGTTTTTCCAGGTGCAGCACCAAAGCCAACCACGTCACACAACAAAACACATGATGGAGTTTTGCTTCAATGTGAAGTTGGAGGAGCTTCTCCTAAACCCAGGGTGGAGTGGTGGGACGCTGCTGGAAACGTCCTTCCTGCTGAACCAACGTTCACACAGAAAGACCTCAGATTTGATGTTTTCCTCCAAACCACCGTGACAAAGAGCGGATTCTACCGATGTGTCGCTACTCAGGAGGAAATACACAACCAAGTCTACGCTGAGACGTATGTGGTCGCTGCTGGTGAGTTCATTTTTAAATAATAATGATCATTTCTAGGTTGTTTTTCAGTCTAAAACTTTCATCTCCAGCTTCTTCAGCCTCCTGGTTTGAATAAAAAGCTTCAGATCTCTGGAAACATTCAGGAAGTTTCAACTTTCCAGCTGCTGTGAGACGATCAAACTTCATCAACCATTAAAACACCAGGAGAGACATTTTAACACAAAGGAAGTCAGAACAAACATTATTCACACGCCTCCTGAGTTTCTTGTTTGTTTAATAGAAACACTGCTGATTGGCCCATTTCTATAATAGAAACAAGACACTGAGACACATTTTGACAGTTTTTACCCAAAACACCTTAAAACACTGAAATATATTTAAAAAAAGTTTCGGGTCCAGATGTTGACCACAGACAGTGGTCCCTCCATCCTCAGGTCCAGATGTTGACCACAGACAGTGGTCCCTCCATCCTCAGGTCCAGATGTTGACCACAGACAGTGGTCCCTCCGTCCTCAGGTCCAGATGTTGACCACAGACAGTGGTCCCTCCATCCTCAGGTCCAGATGTTGACCACAGACAGTGGTCCCTCTATCCTCAGGTCCAGATGTTGACCACAGACAGTGGTCCCTCCATCCTCAGGTCCAGATGTTGACCACAGACAGTGGTCCCTCCATCATCAGGTCCAGATGTTGACCACAGACAGTGGTGCCTCCATCCTCAGGTCCAGATGTTGACCACAGACAGTGGTCCCTCCATCCTCAGGTCCAGATGTTGACCACAGACAGTGGTCCCTCCATCCTCAGGTCCAGATGTTGACCACAGACAGTGGTCCCTCCGTCCTCAGGTCCAGATGTTGACCACAGACAGTGGTCCCTCTATCCTCAGGTCCAGATGTTGACCACAGACAGTGGTCCCTCCATCCTCAGGTCCAGATGTTGACCACAGACAGTGGTCCCTCCATCATCAGGTCCAGATGTTGACCACAGACAGTGGTCCCTCCATCCTCAGGTCCAGATGTTGACCCCAGACAGTGGTCCCTCCATCATCAGGTCCAGATGTTGATCACAGACAGTGGTCCCTCCGTCCTCAGGTCCAGATGTTGACCACAGACAGTGGTCCCTCCATCCTCAGGTCCAGATGTTGACCACAGACAGTGGTCCCTCCATCCTCAGGTCCAGATGTTGCCTCCAGCTGTGGTCCAGTCTGAGCTGCTTCACTCTCTAATCGGAGCTTTTCTACCGTTTCTCTTCTTTCTGGACTCGACTGCAGCAGAACTTTACAAACTGGACCAGAACCAAGCGTCTCAACGTGACTCGTCTCTCGGGACGATTCAGGACAAGACACTGGAGGACGAGCTTCCGTCTTTCACACCATCCTTCCTCCTTCCCGCAGCTTTAATTCACTCAAACACTAAAATCCACCGACGGCCGATCAGAAAAGTGACGTCAGGCAGAAGATTCTGGATTTTTTTTTTTTGTTTCTCTCGACAAGCTGAACAGAAACGTTTGTGGAGTTTAAAGTTCCTCAGTGTGAATCTGCTCCTGTTTTCTAGAGTCACACTGGAAAGTTGTTACTGGACGTGAAGTTGGAAGGAATTTGAATTATATTTTTAATTAAACGCTTTTCAGACGTGTTAACTGGAGTTATGTTGCACTAACATGTTCAGATCTTGTATTTTTCTTGCAGATTAGATAAACTGTCGGTAGAAACTTTATGTTTCATATTGTTTGTTTTCAGGCGCAGCTTCTAAACCATTCATCACAATTCTTGATGAAACGAAAGACGAAGCTCTTCTACAGTGTGAAGTTTTTGGAGTTTCTCCTAAACCTGCAGTTGTTTGGAAAGATGATTCTGGAAACGTCATCGAGTCTGAAGAAGCCAAAGTGACAGAAAGAGGAGGAAGTTATGACGTCGTCCTCCGAACCACCGTGACCAAAGACGGTTTCTATCACTGTGTCGTGACTCAAGACGACATCGACCATCAGGTTTCTGCTAAAATCAAAGTGTTTTTCGGAGGTAAGTTTGGTTTTTTTTTTTTACTCATTTTATCTTTAGAGTGTTTTTCTCTTAAACCAAAGCTCCCAGACGATTAAAGATAAAACGTTAAAAACTGTCGTAAAGCAGAGAAACAGACGTTGGTGTCCGCACTGAGTCACTACAGTGAAGTTCCCCACCGTCCAATCACAGAGCAGCTTCAGCAGCTCGTTTCTAACATGAAGTTCTGAGGAGAAAAACACTGAGTGACCCTGAAGAAGTGAGGGATGGTGGAAGAGGAAGTTCTCTGGGAGGAGAAGAGCAGAACCTCTGGCTGAGCGTCTGCATGTAGAGAGTCTGAGACCGATGTAATCTGATTACATCCTGAGAGGTCAGTGGAGGATCCACACTGGTGTGTTTGATCCCACTGAGGAGCCCCGGGGAGCAGGAGGGAGGAAGATCCAGCATCGTCTTCACCACCTGGACCTTCATGTCCACGTTGTCTCTGAGTCTGAGGACGTCTGTCACTGTGGGTCAGTGGAGAGCACGGCTCGGGGTCGCTGGTTCAAATCCCTGCGGACGTTTCAGCTGGGAAACATGCAGGTGGTTCCACCAGAGGACGATTCATCAGGGGACGATTCACCAGAGGACGATTCACTAGAGGACGGTTCACCAGAGGACAATTCACCAGAGGACGGTTCACCAGAGGACGATCCACCAGAGGACGATTCACCAGCGGACGATCCACCAGAGGACGATTCACCAGAGGACGATCCACCAGAGGACGGTCCACCAGAGGACGGTCCACCAGAGGACGATCCACTAGAGGACGGTTCACCAGAGGATGATCCACCAGAGGACGGTCCACCAGAGGACGGTCCACCAGAGGACGGTCCACCAGAGGACGATTCACCAGAGGACGATTCACCAGGGGACGGTCCACCAGAGGACGGTCCACCAGAGGACGGTCCACCAGAGGACGGTCCACCAGAGGACGGTCCACCAGAGGACGATCCACCAGAGGACGATTTACCAGAGGACGGTTCACCAGAGACTCACGTGTTTCTCACTCTGGAGGAGTTAAAGTTTAAATTCTCTTCTCAACTCGTCTCACTGCAGATTAAATATTCACATTTTATGAAGAACTTTAATTAGACACTAATATTAAATATTATTTCAGAGGTACTTTTTCTTAATATTCTCTTAATTTCCAGCTTTTTCAACACTCCTGAATAAAACTTTGACACATTTGATGAGACATTTTAGTGTTAAATGTCTTTTTGTCTTCATTTTCAGAGTTTCCCATCGGATGGATTATTACTGCTGCGGTTCTGGGAGCTGTTGTTATTGGTGGTATTGTTCTCCATGTTGTTCTTCTACAGAAAGGATACATCAAATGTAATAGAGGTAAGCTCTTTATTTCTACATTTGTCAGTTCGAAGCAGAAATCACAACAGATTAATGTAATCTATATTAGACGTGACTAACGTGTGGCTCTCGGCCCACATGAAGCCTCTTTCTGTGTTTTTGGTCCCTCAGATAATAATAATAAAAAAAAATGATTAAATGACGGAAAGTCACTTTATTCTTTAAATATTTCACTGTCCTTTAACATTTTTTTTTGGTATTATATTGTATACTAGTTTTATTTATGGATAATTATGTTCTCTTTACTTTATGACATTTTAAATTTAGTGAAAGTGTTTTTTTTGGGTCATTAATATTTATTTAAATCTGCTTTAAAGTGTCAAACTGAGCCAAACCTATGTTAATTGTAGCTAAATAAAAGAATAAAATGTCATGTGATGCCTTTTTCTGTGAGATTTTATTAGACTATTTACTCTCGTATCAAAATTTACTTGATCAAATTCTTTATGATAGCATTTTAATATTTTTCCACATTTCAGTGTTTTTTTTAATTTTTTTTAATTTTATTCAAAGCAAAGAATAAAACCAGGCTTCTGTGATGAGATTAAAGCTGAAGACTTACATTTTTAAATCACATTTTCTCAAACTGTGGTACTGGAGCTCCCTCTAGTGGACAAATGTTGAATCTTTTAAAAACACCAAATTTAAAATTAAGTGTCTGCGGTTGAATCTTCATGCATGATGAGGAGAAACATGTTTCCTGGAGCTCCTCAGTGAACCTCCTGCAACTTGGAGGAACTTGATCTCAGATGAATCGAACTATAAAAAGCTTTTAAACCACTGAAGTGACTGGGAGGATGTAGAAACGTTATTTTACGGCCAATAAAGAGTAAATAATGTGTTGAAACTCTCGTTTCTCGTTTCCTCCTGCAGGTTCAGACTCTCCGACCAGCCGCTCTCTGGATTCACCTGAAGGCCAGGACCAGCACCTGAAAGAAGCTTTGACTGTGTGACACACACACACACACACACACACACACACACACACACACACACACACACACACACACACACACACACACACACACACACACACACACACACACACACACACACACACTTCCGTTATTTTACTTTCATCATGTGGGATTCAAAGTGTTCAGTTTGTGTTGCAGCTCCAGATTTGCAGGGATTTTATGCTTTTCTATTTTTTTTTATTTCTTTATTTCATTGTTTTTGTTTTTTCCCTCATTGCAAATAACATTTTTTTTTATTTTTATAAAAAAAATTTCATAAATTAAGATTTTTTGTGTTCATTTATTTTGTATTCCAGGTAAACAAACACGACCCAGTTTCTTTGTGTTTTCTTGTGTGAACTGCTGGAACTTTGTCTCTTATTTTGAAAGAGCTCTGCTGCTGTAGGAGGAAGTGAAGCTCAGACACTTTAAAGAGGCTGAGCTCACATTAATGCTTGGCTCCTTCTTCCTCTCCTTCCTCTCCTTCCTTCCTCTCCTTCCTCATCCTCACCTGGACTGTGATGCTTTTCGTGTGAAACTCCGGATGTGAATCAGCTGCCGGAAGTTAGAAACTGATTCCTGCCAAGAGATTGAACCTTTTCTCGCTCTGCTTCGTCAAATATAAACTACATATATTAAAATTAAACAGTAATTGTGCCTTTTCCGGGTAAAAAAATACTTGAAACAAAAGCATGTTTTATTCCTTTTATGTTGGATTTAAGGCCAAATATATCAAATCAACATAAAATATAAGTACATGTATTCATTCGGTAATTAGATTGTTTTACTTCCGGTTTTCAAAATGTGATGAAGATGTTTTCGTTTTCAGCGTTTCTGAATAAATGATTTTACATCTATTATGCCTGTTTTGTTTTTTATTAAATACATTTTTGAACATAACATTTCCAACAATCAGTTTCACTGAAGTTTTGTTTATAAGGAGTAATTTAATGAAATTCTACTTATAATACAGGTTCATAAACCATTAAGTACATTTCTACTCTATATTGTGCTCAAACAAGGAGAAACACTGAATTCATTTTAATTTATTGTTGAGGTTTTTTTGGTTTGTTTTTTAGGAATATTACCATCAGGAGTAATTTTTTAAAGAATATCTCTCAAAATAAATGTCACTACACACTGATTAAGGATAAGAAAATACACAGAATTATGATAAATGTGTAGAAAATATATAGACTTGCAACAAAAAAAAACAATGCAGGAAACACGTCCATGGTTAATTGTGTGCATATTTGAAAAAACTAAATAAATTTACATGAAATTGTTAATGTACGAAAGAGTGTAGTACCCTATGTCTGCCATTTAAAAAAAGAAGTAGAAAAGAACTCAAATTACAAACAGCGGCAACAGTAAAGACTCTAGATATAGATAAGATTCTACATAAATATATAAACGTCACTAATATTCACTGCAGAATCACCAGAATCACTGCAGCTCCACTTGTCTTCTGATGACTTCAACCTTTGGTTTGATTTAAAAATGCGTTTATATCATTTTAATGAATTTCATTTATAAAAAATACTATTTAGTTACAATAATGTTGAACCTTGAACGTCGGCCCAGCCATCGGAAAAGCACTGCTGATCACAGTGCAGCTATTAGTTTAATGAAAACACTGTTTTTATTTGTTTTTATTAGTAATTAAAATGTAATAACTTCACTGTCATATGCCGACCAATGAAACTCAGTCCAACTATCAAGGTGGACCAGCTGATCAAACTACAGTTTAAAAAAGTTTTCATAATTTTAAGGACATTTTTTAATAAGTGTTAATATTCAATAACTAGTAGTTGTCCGATTGGATATTGATTGTTGCTCTGAACGTGTCTAAAACCAGGTTAATTTTGATATCAATACTCTGTCTACTACTGTTGATCTGTGCTTTTATATTATTATTGTTGGTATAATATTTATTACCATTGCTGGTACGTTTTATTTATGTTATTGCTGAATGATTTATTCAATATTGTATAGATGATCGCCAAATCAGTTGTGAGTCCATAGTTTATGGAAAAATGAACGATGGAACAGTGAAGCTCATTATGTCGGATATTAATCGAAAATGGTTTATGGGATTAAATGAGTTTTCTTCTTCCTGCTCCCTTTCAGGCTAAATATGTCCTTGTTTTGATTTTGTTTTTATTAAATGTACGTTGATATGACACCTCACCTCACAAACCGTGATGATTTTTTTTTCTTTTCTTCCTTGCGCTTCACTGTGGAATGATTTTAGTATTTAGATCTGCTGTTCTGTTGGGCCTTTAATTTGAAAAAAAAAAAAAAGGGTTGAGAGTAGGTTTATGTCTATATTATTATAACAACATTAATACTTCTCTGACTGAAAATGTGTTTTGTTTTTTGCTTCTGTGGGCAATAAGTTTTATTATTTTATTTTTTACATGTTTTATTTTTAATCAATGATACGTTATTTGTTGTGATGTGTTATTATTAGCAGTAGTATTAATTGATGAATGAAATGTCGTTCGTTGAAACGTCGCTCTTATTTTGAAATACATTAGCGTATGCTTTTACCGTAGTACACAGTGTAGAGGCGCACCGCGAAATCGACTCGGGGCTGGTTTGACACCAGTACAAGAGATGTCGCTGTCGACAACTCTACCAAGTTGCGGTCCTCTGGGTCGCCGAAGAGCTGAAACGGAGATGAAGATTGAACATGAAGATTACTTATTTATTTATTTGTTTATTTTTAGGGGGGGGGGGGGGGGGGGGGTGTATTTACCCCTGGCCCACCTTGAGGCCCAGCCACGAACAAAAGCCTGGCGCTGCGACTGCCTGTTTTTCCTGGTGACTGCGCATCTTACCAACTAGTAATGAAACGTGGGGGGAAAAAATTGATAAAATCACTGATGCCTTCGTTCTGGACCACAACGACCGACGTGCCCTTTAATTATGAAGGCTCGTGGTGAGTGATGATTATTTCCTATTTGGTGTTTGAGAGCTGAATTCTGTCTCCAGGTTCTCTCTATGCAGTGGTTTTTTAATGTCATTACATCCATTGAACCAGATGTTTTGCTTCTTCCAGTGGAGGTTTTGGTGACTGGCAGCAGGAGTCAGTGTCTCTAATGAAATAATAATAATAATAATAATAATAATAATAATAATAATGAAAACCTGCAGTTTGTTTTGCTTCCTGCTCCGAGGCTCCCTCACCGACAGAATTCTGCTGTTAAAGTGTCGGGCTTGTAAAGCTCTCATCTTTATCACTTGATCTAAATATCTTGATTATTGTGTCGCATAATATTGTTTTAAATAGCAGAGTATATTGTACAGCCTGTAATATGTAATATTTTAGTGGAGAACAAGCTCCAAACGTCATCATTGTAAGTTAGTGACATGCTCTGGCCACAAGGTGAAGCCATTAGGAAAAACCTCCCTCGTTTGTCAATACGAGAGTCAGAAACATCAAATTGACTTTGAAATACTACTACTACTACTATTACTACTACTACTACTACTAATAATAATAATAATAATATATTCTTCGGATATACTGGGAAGAAGCAAGAGCACCAAATCAAAACTGATGAAAAGGCTGTATAACATAGATAGATAGATAGATAGATAGATAGATAGATAGATAGATAGATAGATAGATAGATAGATAGATAGATAGATAGATAGATAGATAAAACACACAAAAGGTACCTGAGATAAAATAACTTAAAAATCCCTGAGATAAAATAAGGTGCCTAAAAGAGCCGATGCTTCAAGTTTGTTGTGGATAAAATACAAAAAAATCTGTTGTTGACATTTTTTTTTTTCACTGCGCAGTTTTGCACTTGATGTGTGGGTTAGGGTTAGGGTCATGTATACAAACAAAATGTTGCGAAGAGGGATGTCGCGTATTATTGTTTCCGTAATGTCATTTTATTGTGAAGGCTTAGATGCTGGGTTGACGACGTCACGCACGTAACCTCCCCTTTGACCGAGAAGCGAGAAGCTGTTTAAACTGATCCTAAATCAGTGGTTCTCAATTATTTTCTGTCACGCCCCCCCTAGAGGACAGCATTTTTTTCAGCCCCCCCCCCCCCCCCCCCGAATTGTACTACCATTGAGAACTTGATAATATTTATTTATTTATCTGTATAAACCACTGTATGAGTTGCTGGCACCAGCATTCTGCATACAATCGCCTGATTATCAAAATAAATCTGCTATGGTGTGAGGTTTTATGCACCTTGCGATGTGGTGGGAAACTTTGTAAGAGGCTAACAGTGCTTTTTTGTTTACTGATGCCGCGCTGACAAAATGACCGGCTTGTTGGCGATGCTCATGGAGTTTACGATGGAAAAACTCCAGTGGCTTACTGACATAACGGGTGTATGGTCTCCAGATGTATGGTGTATGGTCTCCGTCTTCATTTATTTGGTTTCATGCTCCGCTGCCAGAGTTTTTAGGCATAAAACACAAACGGGTGTTTCCTCGTTTCCGACCGTGTTCACGGTAAACCCAAGGGCTATGTAGGCATCGTCATATCTCCTGCTCTTACTAGGTTTATGTTTACTCTCATCTGTTTTCTTTTCCTCTGACGCCTCATCCTTTTTTCTTTTCACTCCTGTCAGAAACTTCTCCACCTCCCCTCCTCCTCCGCCAGCTCTGTGCACCGGTGTTGGTGTAGTACTTCTTCTACTCTACTGGCTGAACAGGCAGCCTGTTGATTAGTTTGAGCACTGCTGCCACCTAGTGGCTGGAGGCCCTTTTTTAAATCCTTCAAGCATGAATAAAGACACTAATACTGAAAGTCGCGCCCGCCTCACGCCCCCCCCCCCCCCCCCCCCCCCCCCCGACACCCCACCACGCCCCCCCAGGGGGGCGCGCCCCACCATTTGAGAAGCACTGTCCTAAATTAACCCAACCAAAGACAAACATTGCACCCCCACACCCAGTGGACTGTTCCACATTCCTGAGGCTTAGATGCTGGGTTGACGACGTCATGCACGTAACCTCCCCTTTGACCCCTCAAAACGTAGCCGCTGCTTGCCGGCAGTAGCCACCGACTCTGTCGTTCCCCTGGAAGTTTTGCGTCCGTGAAAAGTTCCGTGAGGACGAGAGTTGGATCTTGTCATCAGGCGTCATGCGGGTTTCGGAGGTTCTGAGGTTCTTTCTCCGGATATGGACGAAAACACTGCTGCTCTCGTGCTGCTTGTGCGCCGAGCTGGTGAGCTCTGCTGCAGGTGAGCATCCCCTCTCCCATGTAAATGTATAAGTGTGTGTGTGTGTGCGCGCGTGCTTGGTCCGGTCCGGGTCCAGGGCGAGCTCTATTTGCACAGGATTATATTACTTGGGTTGCCAACTCTGGAAAAAAAAAATAATAATAATTAGGGATTAGCCGATATCCATTGGCTACCGCTTTATCCGGGGCCGGGTCGCGGGGGCAGCAGTCCGAGCAGAGTGGCCCAGACTTCCCTCGCCCCAGACACTTCCTCCAGCTCCTCCGGTGGCACCCCAAGGCGTTCCCAGGCCAGCCGAGAGACATAGTCTCTCCAGCGTGTCCTGGGTCTGCCCCGAGGCCTCCTACCCGATATTGACTTAAAAATTTTATATTTGGAAATATCGGTATCGGATTTTTACAACCGATCTTGGAATTTCCGAGTCTCCTTGAACGCAGCATGGGGACGTTTACGGGCGTGCGTTTGATGACGTTTAACAACAACAAAGACAACATGCTAGACTCGTGGCTAAGAAGGAGAAGCCCGGTGAATGAAATGTCCGTGGAGGACTGGAGGCTCAACCAGGCCCTCTTCCCTGCTGGGCCAGTACCTGACTGCACCCTGCACCAGTGTTGACAGTGAACCAGTGTTCAGCACTGGTGCCCACATCATTGATGAGAAGAGAAATCGCAGACATTGCTGAGATGCTGAGATGCTTGTATTCATACAGAAAAATCTACCTCTTACACATGAGGACATGGGAAAAAGAAATAGACCAGTTATATGGACGAGTCAACTTCAGTCTTTGTTTTTGTTGCACTTTAAAGGAGGGCTGTTTTAATTTTGTGAGCATTTCTGTGCCTTTCTTGTTTATATTTGCACTATTTTGTTACTCTTAAAAGAGATTGAGCCCAGTTTGAGTCTATTATTTGACAAGTTATGGCCAGTTATTCATTCATTGACTGTTTACAACTAATGGACTGAAGATATGCCTCTTCCTTTTTTTTTATATTGTCTGTGGTGTTGTTGAGTTTGTTGTTGAGGTTTCTCTCTAACACTAAATAAATATGGCACTTTTTTCCGTAATTTAAGTTGTTGTTCTCTTATTTTTCTCAGTGTGTACATTTGGAAAGCCATGTTTGATTCACATATGCATCCAGTGGGGCATCACAATAAAATTAGGCATAATGTGTTAATTCCACAGTAGGATTTATTTTATGTTGTTGTTACCTAACAGTTTTGATGTAAAAAGCCAGCATATATCGGTATCGGTGATATCGGTATCGGAAATTAAGAGTTGGACAGTATCGGAATATCGGATATCGGTAGAAAAGCCAATATCGAGCATCCCTAATAATAATAATAATAAGGCGCTCACTGTTCCTGGCCTGGTGAATTTTTTTTTGCTTTTTTATTAAATTTTTTTTTCTGCTTCTGCAATGAGGTTCTGCAGTGAGGTTCTCCAGGTTCCTCCAGGTATCCAGAAAAGAGAAACCATTTTTCCTACTTAAAAATAGCTACAGTGGACATTGACAGTATTTTATAGGAGGAGGACGACACGGGACATCTGGCGGTATTGCGCAAGACACCTTGTTTTTTTTCCCCGGCATATCTTTCGAAAGGCTTAACAGAGCCACCCTGAGTGCACGTCTTCCTAACAGAGCTGCTCACGAGACTGAACAGCCCTCCAGGATTCCATCAGTCTTTTTTTTTTTTGTGTGACTGTTGCAGGTCAAAATCCCCGATATCGCAGGGGAGTTTCCAGAAAGTATGCTTTTTTTTTTTTTTTTTTAAGTCTTATAGCTTTACAGAGTAGCTGGGAGAAAACCAGACTAGTATTTTAACTCCTTCATCCATTAATACCTGCCTTGTCTTCCAGGGTTGGATGTGGTACCTGTACTGGAAGGAAGTGACGCCATCTTGAATTGCTCCCCCTCCCACAAAGCGGACCTCCGTTCAATGACGTTTGACTGGAAGAAAGACGGCAAGCTGGAGGTCTTCTTGTACGACAAGGGGAGGCATTACAGTAACGGCCGCCGGGGCCAGGACCAACGGTTCCAGGGCCGCGTTTCACTTTTTGAAGATGAACTGCGGAACGGCAACGCCTCCATTCGCATCAGGGACACGCGAGTCGGCGACAGCGGCACCTACAGCTGCATCTTCCCATCGCAGGACGAGAGATTCCTCGTCCAACTTGTCGTTCGTAAGTACTTTACTTTTTTTAATTGGTTGCAGTGATGAAGTGATGTGTTAGCCGTTTATTTTGGGAAATGACCAGGGGGCACTAACATCATCATCCTCATCATCATCACTGGCGTTTTAAAAATGTCTCCACTCCGAAACCCGTTTTATAAAAATAACAATTTCGGGCTCCTAAAACGCCGCACCATCCAGATGATCGACCTGTTTACATGAAACGGCGTTGTCATGTGGACAAACCCTTAATGGTCCTTAAGCCTAGTGAAATGTATAACACTACTTTGCAAAAAATGATAGTTGGGGTACTACTTGTAAGGTTCCTCCGACTCTGCCCCACCACTGTTGTCGCATAACTTATTTGAATTTTGAATCTCCAGCCGACGCAGTCGGGGGAATCCTCCTTCGTGGGCGTGACATCACGAGTTGTGCAGATCTCCATCTGTTGTGTTTATATTGGCTTGTTTCCCTCTTAAATATCACCGTTTTACAGAATCACCGAAGATGAGTCCAGGTATTACTTGATCGTCTACTAGTAGCTAGCTCAGGCGGCTAGTAGACGATCAAGTAATATACCTGGACTCATCTTCGGTGATTCCGCGCAGTCGGAAGAGCGCTTGGACGTGTTGGATCCAGGAAGCCGGTCGTTCTGTCAAAAGTCAGGAGCCTCAAAGCCTCAAAGGTGAAAACTGGCGGCTGCTGAGGAGACGAGGACGAATGGAGGACGAAGCGTCTTCTGCTTCCTCAAACATGTTCCAGACGGGGTCACCGATGGCAGAACCACCTTCTGTGTCTTCTTCATCAATCACTGGGTTTGAAATGATGATGATGATGAAATATCGTTCAATTCAGCCTCTTCGTGGTCAAAACTCTGATCCTCCATAATGTAAACACAACTTGGGCGTGTGCACAACTCGTGATGTCACTCTATTATTGTCAGAAGCTCCGCCCAGCAGCGGAAATTTATCGGCTATTTTCTCGCAGATTGCCGTGTTTTAACATTTTACCCTTCGGCCAGTTAGCATAAAAATGAGTGTTTTGGAGGTCGAATTTTCATTTCACTGGGACTTTAATGGTCTGAAGTATTTGTTCAGCAACTTTACTACATGCTGAATGTTTTTGGGTGAAATAATGAGGAATGTTCTGGTCCAGTGACACTATTGGCCCAGGTCAGGATCCACTAAATGTGCTTTTTATGTTTGTTTTAGGGTTGTTGGGTTTTTTTAATTGTTGCATATAAGTTTTTAAGTTTATGGGTGTAAACACCAACATACAAATGACACTTTTTTTTTTAATGTTTCTAAAACTTGAAACGTAAAAATGAGTCAAATGAGTTCTCACATCTTTTTGCTAATATCAGATATAGCAGCCGGGTGACTTATTTTATTTTTTATTTTTTTTATTTCATTTGATTAAATTTAATTTAATCTAATTTAATTTAATTTAATATCAAATTTTATTAAATATTATTTTATTTCTTAGTTTATTTTTTTTAATTAAATAAAATTTTTATTCGATTTTTATTTAAAATGTAGCTACGTTTTATTTATTAATTTTTTGTAATTACATTTTTATTTAATACAATTTTTATTTAAAATGTAGCTACGATTTATTTTATTTTATTTTACTTATTTAATTTTTGTAAATAAATTTTAATATAATTAAAGTTTTATTTAAAATGTAGCTACGCTTTATTTTATTTTCCACACAGAAAGGCAGTGAGGCGAGAGCGCTAACCTCAGCACCCCCGATGCGGCAGGTTTTTTTTTTTTATTTTTTTTTAGTAATCGGTTATTCTTCTGTAATAAACCGTACCATATCGAGGTACATATGATATGGAAGCGCTGCAGCACGAATCGTAGTGAGCTGAAGTTGTTGTTCTCCTGGATGCCCTGCTCTTCCTCCTCTTCCTCCCCCTCCCCCTCCTCCTCCTCCTCCTCACCTCTACTTGTTGAATTTCTCCATAGAGCCCGTCTTTAAAGACCGATCGTCGGAGAACAGAGGTGAGTGATGGAGTCACTGAGTTACATCTTTAGTGTGTGTGTGTGTGTGTGTGTGTGTGTGTGTGTGTGTGTGTTCCTGCAAAACAACACCTCCCTCTTCACGTTTGTACCCTTCATGTCACTGTTCACATGACAACACTTTACTTTTCCACCTCGAAGTGAAGCCACACTTTTTCTGTGCAGAATCTAAAAAAGTCAGAATTTACGTTTCAATCAATCAATCAATCAAACTTTATTTCTATAGCCCTTTATAATCACCCGGTGACATCCAAAGTGCTTTACAACAAAGCTAAAACAATACATTAAGAAGTAAATACGAGGATAAATACATAAAAACAAAAAAAACCAAAATAAAACACAGGTGCTGTCTGGTGGAGGTGCGGCGGTGCTGCAGGTTGGTGAAGCCATCCAGAAATTCATAAAAACAGAGCATACAGAATAAAATAAAATACACTGCCCTCGACAGAGTTAAAAGCCAACTTAGAATAGTGAGTTTTCAGCTTTGATTTAAAAAGGCGGAGATCAGTGGTGGTGCGAATGTCGGGGGCAGTTTGTTCCTCAGTCTGGGAGCAGCAACAGCAAGAGAGCGACACCCCGCTGTTTATATCTCCACCTTGGAACGTCTAAAAGACGCTGACCTGAAGAACGCAGGGCCCTGCCAGAGTCACGTAGAGTTAAAATATCAGACAAGTAAGAGGGACCCAGGCCGTTGACGGCATTAAAAACAAACCACAGAAGTTTAAAATCAATTCTGAAATGAACTGGAAGGCAGTGGAGAGACGACAGCAGATGGGGAACTTGTTCACGTCCGGAGCATTCTGCACTAATTGAAGACGTGTAATAGAAAACTGGCCGAGGCCGACATAAAGGGCCTTACAGTAATGCAGTCTTGAGCTAATGAAAGCAGGTATCGCCTTCTCAAGACTCTATTGATTCAGAAACGGCTTCACTTTGGCCAGGAGACGGAGCTGATAGAAGCTTTGACAACAGAACTAATCTGTTTATCGAGACCGTTGTCAATCGTTACCCCAAGATTTTTAACAAGTGGTTTAAAATATGGGGCCAGAGCACCAGAGTGTGTTTTAAAAGCATTCGCCATAGGTGATGTGCCAAACAAGACGCATTCTGTTTTTGTGTCAGTTTAAATGCAAAAAGTTCTGTGCCGACCACTGCTGTTTCAGAACGTTACTGCTTCTAAAATGATTCCTCTCAAATTTCCAAAACAACTCGGGGAGTTTTCAGTTTCCTCTGTGAAAAGTCTCGGCCGGCGTAACGCTGTCGAGTCTGTTCCATGTATTTTGCCCTCCGACATCAGCGCCTCCATTTGATTTGTGCTTCTGATTTCTAAGTCACAAAAGTGATCTGCTGTCAAGAAGTCTGATCAAATAAGTTGACATTCAGAGTCTGAATGTGATTTTTACACTGAAAATGTGGCAGTGGCCATGAATTGGCGTCCTAAATCGTGCAGCCCGAGTCTGAACGCTTCACAAAACCATTCACCGATTCACCTTAGACACACACACACACACACACACACACACACACACACACACACACACACACACACACCCCAGATGTAAAGTGACTTCATCACTGAGGACTCCCGTCTGCTGGTGGAAGAGACGACCTTCGGCACTTCGGTGGTTTATCTAGCCGACAAACCCTAATTTTATATGAAAGTTGCTTAAATCTGTCGCCTCGGTCCCGCAGGGCTGGTCACATCTTCTGAAGCTACTAGCGGTTTAATCTCCGACCGTCTCCATGTGAAAAGCCCAAACAGGATTGAACTGAACTTCTCTTTAGAACATTCTGTCACCGATATTTGACTTTTGATCATTTCTCGGTACAAAACAAGTCAACGTTGGGTTGTAACTCTATTTTCTTTCAGTTTTTTGACAGAAAAGAAAAGTATCGAGGCTTTGGGATCGTGGGTCAGCGTCTAACGCTTCACCGTGTGGCTGTTTGTTCCGTCCACAGACGCCATTTCAAGGGTTCACCCTGAGATTCTCGACGCCACCGAGGCCGGGGTACCGCTGAAGTGTGAGGTCGAAGGCGCCTTCCCCGAACCGCAAGTCTGGTGGGAGGACGATGGCGGGAAGCGATATGAAGCCGTACGGAAGCCTCGGAGACAAGGGGACGGTCCGTACGACATCACCGTCATCGCCAACGTGACCAGAACTGCAAGCCGACTGTTCTCCTGCGTGGTCGTACAGAAGGAGATCCACCACGAGATCAGGAAGGAGATCTATGTGCCGGGTGAGACCCTTCGTCCCGGAGAGGTTTCGGTTCAGTGGCGGTGAAGCTCTCACTGGATAAATCCCTGAACTTCGTGAGGGATGCGCCTCGGGATACGCTGAAAAATACGTAAAGAGCCTTCGTGTATCGTTTGATTTTGGGTTCTGAATAAGTACTCGGATCAATACTCTTTAACTAGCAAGTATGAAAGATTAGTGCTCGTCCTCGTTCTTGAAAGAAGTGGTGTCAATGAATAATGGGGAAGTGCCGTACCTCTGGCTCCCTGCAGGGGGCAGGACTGACCACACGTTTATTCCTTCATTTTTTTTTTTTCAGAACGTGCACAAATCAAAACAAAACTATCAGCTCAGCCAACTGAAAAATGTTGACATGACAAAGTCTTATATGTGATAATATATCTGTGTTTTTTTTTTGTTTTTTTTTAATAATTAAAGAAATCTTGCGAATAAAAACAAAATCCAGGCCAAAAAACAAACTTCGGTTGAGTCCATAGTTTTATTATGTGAGAGTGGAAAAAACGGCACTGATGCGTTTGATTATTATGAGCTGATATTGACCATCTCCGGTGTTCTGTGGCTGATTATCTGTTTTTTTTTTTCTTATGTGTTTCAGAGAAGATGTTCCAGGTGTGTGAAGATCACACCAGTGACAAGGTGACCTGGCTGGTGGTCGGAGGAGTGATTGGAGGAGTGAGTGTAGGAGTGATTGTAGGTCTTGCAATGACGTTGCTCAACAACAGATAATAGAGAGGCAAATCTGACTCGGCAGTCCACAGACAACATATTCAACACGACGGCTACAGCCAATGGCAGCACTGGACTGAATAGAATGATAAAGGTTCAGCACATACTGGACATTTGTAGGTTCAGGGAGGGACCTCCGGCTGAAAGCTCTGTTTCATTTTATTTGTAGAAACTGTAGAAAGATGATTTTGCTCAAAGTGAATCCTGCTGGTTTTCACTTCGTCTCCAGATTCTAACTGCCCTTTGAAAAAGATCATTGTTGCACCTAAATGCTGAGTTTTCCAGTTCGTCTCTGCATGAAGCAGAGTGCGACCAGCGCACTGCTTAATTGTGCATTTTGTGGGGGGAAAAAAACCCCCAAAAAACCCCACATTTGTGAAATATATGCTGAAGGACTTGGTTCTGTGTGAACCGAGGAGTTGGTTCCAGAGGATCCGTACCGGAACACGTGATGAGCAGTTAAGGGGAGGTTTTAGCTTTTTGGAAATGTTAATTATGTCTCAGAGGAAAAGGGAAAGTCTGTGTCGGAGGGATGTCAATCCTGCAGTCTATCACTGCCTTAAAATAATGGACCCTCAGTCCAGGATCACTGTTACAACAACACATCATCGGTGTAGTAAAACTCACCTGTTCACCTGTGACTACTTAAACACTGGCAGGCTACTGGAAAGGCATTGTTCTCATACATTCATGGTTATTTTTGTTTTATTTTAACTACATGTGGTTTGAGAAGTTTCATCCAGTTGTTTGAAATTATGCTAGAGACGGTTATAAAGTTGCCAAAAAAAACGAAAACGAAACAGCATTTCAAGCTAAAAGGTGCATCATAGCCAATTTGTAGTTATATTTTTAGACAGAAGTAAACGTGTATTTGTGTTGTCATAGATTTTCATGCTCTTGCTCGTTGACAATCAGGCCAGGCGGAGGTGCTCGCCAGCGGTGGCAGCAGCCGCAGAAATGGAGGCAGGCCCACTTCCTGCCGGAGCTGCGTCGGGGTTTGTCAGGAACAAAACTTGCAAACATGCAGCACTTCAGAGTCGCACTGCATCAGACATTGATTATATATGCAATATGTATAGGCAAGTGGAACGCATTTAGGGACATGAATTGGTGACGCACGTCACACAAAAGCACATGTCAAAGCTGCATTTGTCCCGGCAGGACCGAGCAGCTTCTGAAGTGGTGATGTGTCCTGAAACACTGTTCTGCAATGGTCTTATGGTCACTGTTTTATTTGTAAGCACTTTCAAAGCAGGGATGTACATTCCCAAATTCAATTTACTTTTGTTGAACTCTGTTTAATTTTATTTCATTGTATGACTATATTGTGGGAAAAAATACTATTTTATTTGAAACATTAACTTTAATTTTTGCACTTGGGTTTTGTACTAATAGTTGAGTTTTACATCTATTTTTATTTAAAATGTTTATGGGTGAAAAATAAATGTGCAGATAGATGCTGATCACTGTGTTGCCTCGTTTCCTGGGTGCTTCAACCAATCTTAAGTCTGCTACATGTTCATATGCCTTAAAAAAAAAATTTCAAAATACAAAATTGCACACAAAAAGTCCTCGAAACAGCGAGGCCGTGAAAGGTGAACCACCTCATACTGAGGGACAATTGTATGTTTTTGAATAAACAAATACAATTTTCTACAGATAATCGTCAATAAAAGATATTTTTTTCATATTTCTCTCTGCGTATGTGTTCATTTTCTAAAAGGGACTAATGAAGCTTCTGCTTGTGTTTGTTTACGCGTATGTTAATTAGAGTCTTAAGTGTCTGTTCACTAGCCATTTAAAAGTAAAATCATTTTTCACCACTTGGAGGTGTCTCTCAATCTAACAATGGCAAGATTGTTGCAGTGTGGCTATCGACACTATTTAGATGAAGTTAACATCGGCTGAAATTAATAATGAAGAATCCCACATGAGGACTGTACAACCAGCCACCACTGAAATAGAAAGATGTACGGTGGCCGACGAGTGCAAACCCGCTACAAAACAGAAATGCGTGGAAACCTCACGGGAAAATAATTGGGAGATGGCAAAAGTTTGCCACGGGTTAGAGCTTCTCTTCAGCTTTAAAATGAGGTATTTTATGTGTTGCTACGTGGACTAGCAAGCGAGCTACGAATGTTTTTGTGGGTTTTCTAGCCTGGAATCTATGTTTAGCAGGCAGCGGGAGACCTTCCCAAGATGGCGGCGCCGTAGACACGTCGCGTCAACGGGCGCTGATAGGCCGTGAGGCATTTAGTGTTCATGTCTATGCCGCCAACGACAACTTTCTCATTCATTCACGCCTCGTTGTCTGTCTGTGGTGTTGAAACTCAGCTCTGCCACCTCGTAGTCTGGATTCTCTCTTGTAGCGCGTTTCAGTTGTGAAGTGCGTTTCTGTTTTGGGGGCGCGTTTGCACTTGTCGGCCACCGTAAATAAGGTGATCAGGCTGCAGAGCGAGATAATCTTGAATGAGGGTCTGAAAGAAAGCAGTCCCGGTGGAATATAAAGCTTTCCCGTTCGTATTCAATTCAGCATTTTTTTTCAAGTTGAAAAAAGGCTAATCTAATCTAAAAAGGATGTTTATTTCGAGAAGCAATTGGACATATAGATGTATTTCTGTTCCTGGATTTAAACTCTCTGTGATTAACTTAAAATGCAGTAGCTCTTTTTTTTTTTTTTTAAAGCTGTAAAATACAGAATATTAAATGGTTAGCATTCAGGCTGAAGTTGAGCAAAAATGAATATCACGAATTATGTTATTGTTATGAACTTTATATCTTTCTTCTGCTTTTTGTGTTGTACATATTACATATATATTACATATACAGATTATTTCATATGATCTATACAGGCATAAATATCTTTTACAGGTCATTTGAAGGGAAGTGTTTTGTTGGTTATTTTCTGTGTTAAATTAATTCATTCATTCATTCATTCGTTCGTTCGTTCGTTCGTTCGTTCGTTTTCCCTCCTGAAGTGTTTGTAGTTTTATTTTTCTTCTTGGACTCCAAGTCCCATCAGCACTTTCGCTCCCTCATACGTCATCAACGTTATCTCGACTCAGTGACGTAACGCGGCGCCGCCAGCAGAAGTTTAAAAACAAACCTGAAACTTTTCCACTTTTTTCTCTTTAAAGCCCTTCGTTTTATTTTTCCCGACCCGCGCCTGGAGGTGTACGGTCGCGGTCCGGCAGGAGGAGGAGCAGGAGCGGCGGAGGGGCTCCGCAGCGGGACTTTAGACCCAGGTGAGTAACGTTTTAGCCGGGCACCGTGTGTGCGGCATGCGGCGGCGGGCTGTCAACGTGCCGGCCTCGCGGCGCTCGCAGCTCCGCTACTCCTGCGGTCACGGTGCCGACAGCTTCTCCTCCCGGGGGGAGAGGAGGAGGAGGAGGAAATGAGGAGGCCGAGGGGGCTCCGAGGAGCGAGACAGCCGCTGCTAACGTCGCGGTGAGCGGCGGAGCGGCTGCCGCTTCGCACGGTCCGGTCAGCGGGGTGAGTGTCGCTCTGGAGCCCGAGTGAGCAGCTGCCATGGCGGACAGGCTGTCGTCACAGCGACCGGTGGGGTCTCCGTGGTGGATATAACGGTGTAATAACATTCTGGAGATAGTTTGTGAAATCTGAGGACGATAATTACTTTCATCGGTGATATTAATGGAGTATTTACTTTATGTTTTTTTTGTCATCAATGATCCTCACAAATCCTGTTTTAAAATGTTTTTAATGTCATAATTTAGTCTGTAAACTGGATCATTTAGTTGCCTGAAACTGGAACCCAGAAACCCACTGATGATGATGATGATGATGATGATGGTGATGGTGATGGTGATGGTGATGTGATTTTAAACTCCTGTTCCTCAGGGCTCAGCAGAGGCGGTCCATCCATGGCGGCGGCCCAGCCGTCGGAGAGCAGAGAGCGTCTGTCCTCCCTGCTGGCGGAGTGGCAGTCAGTCCAGCAGGGGGACGCGGAGCAGCTGCTGTCTGTCCTCACCAGGTCGGCAGAGACGTCGTCGCCTCACTTTAACACATCACACTTGCAAAGCTGCAGGCTCACCGCCATCAGTCTGCAGTGGTTGAATAAAAGGCTACCCAGGGACCCCCCCCCCCCCCCCCCCCCCCAATTCCCTATCTCACTCACCCCCCCCTCAAACCCTGAACCAGGGTCTGTGTCCCCACCTCGATTTATTTTCCACATATCCAGTATATGTCCATATATATTTATTATAGTATCATATGGCTTTGTTTACCTTTCGTTTGATGATAAACAAATTGAACCAGTGCATGTAAATACATCTTTTGGGATCAGTTTTGATGAAAAGCTCAGTCGGAGGCCGCATATAAATATCCTGAAGTCAAAATTTGCGCCAAGAAATGTTGGCATAATGTTTAACAGCAGATCAGTAGTCGAATCAAAATTCACCCAACTTATTATATAACTTCAATATCTGAGTTATGGGGTAGAAATAGGGAGAATTAATTACAAAACAAACATCGATTCTATTTGTTTACTTCAGAAAAAGGTGATCAGACTCATAATTCAAGCAGATTATTATTATTTTGCGCCAAGAAATCCTAAAGATACACGATATTGTCGACTTTAGTACATCGGCATGTTTTTTTGTGCCAAATATACTTAAAAAGCCCTCCAAGTGGGTCAAATATACTTTGAAGTCCTTGAAATCGACGATGCTGAAAAAAGGGTTTCTCTTGTAAAGAGGTAATCGTCTGTGTGCAGGATGTGCGAGGCGATGGAGGCGAAGATCAGACGGTATCAGGAAGGAAACCCCGACGTGTTCAACGAGCCCCAACCAGGTTTAAACGCAGCCTCGCCTCCACGCTTGTTCTGTTTTATTTTTTAAATCCGGCTCAAGTTTCTCACTCCGGGTTTCTTTGTCCCTCAGAACTCGCGAGTTCGACCTGCGAGCTGGTCGACAACCTGAAACTTTTGTTTTCTAACGAGGCCTTCGTCACCGCGGTAAAACACAATCCCTCCGTTTACTGAAGACAAAACGCAAACAGTCATGTATTGACGGGGCTTTGTGTGTGTGTGTGTGTGTGTGTGTGTGTGTGTGTGTTCCAGCTGTGGAGCTCGTACATCGTGAGCAGCAGAGACGCCGGCCTGAACACGGCGGCCTGCCGGATGCTTCTGAACCTCATGCCCGGTCTGGAGAGCTCCTTCAACTTCCAAGAAAAGGTCCAGACACAAAGAAACGCCTTTATCCGCGCCTGCAAACACCTTAAATATCTGCTTTCACTTTATTTATCAGTTTTATTTTGACGGTAACGGTGCATATTAATGCTCAAAGCTGAGACGTTGATATTTCATTAAATGAGGTGCTGATCGCAGTTATTTCAACGTGTGTGTGTGTGTGTGTGTGTGTGTGTGTGTGTGTGTGTGTGTGTGTGTGTGTGTGTGTGTGTGTGTGTGTGTGTGTGTGTCTCCCAGGAGTTTCTTATTGAGAAGTTGTACAGTTTGGCTCAGGAGGCGGAGCAGCCGCTCTCCGTTTATGCCACCGGCCTGCTGGGCATCGCCATGAATGACCTGGAAGTGGCGACGACCTTCAAGGAGGAGAACGCTCGACTGGTGGGCCTCACACACACACACACACACACACACACACACACACACACACACACACACACACACACACACACACACACACACACACACACACACACACACTGAAGGTGGAGCAACATGTCCGCAGCCTGTGTTTCTGCTGCAGTTGTTATTTTTGTTTCTCCACGTGTCTTCAGGTCCCGGTGATGATCCACCGTCTGCACAAGCTGCAGAGCCTACAAGCCAACGGGGGGCACCAGGACCCCCACCCAGACCCCCCCACAGACCCCCACACCTCCAACGGCAAGCCCGTGTCCAGGGAGAGGGTGCGGGGGAAGGTAAAGCGGAAGCACCCGAGTTCCAGTACCGAGGTCAGTGGCTCCGGTCCCGGAGGAGGAGGAGGAGCAGGAAGAGGAGCAGGAGGAGCAGGAGGAGCAGGAGGAGGAGGGAGCAGCTCGACCCCGACGGGCCACAGGAAGAAGGCCAGACAGAAGCTCCACCACGACGCCCCCTCCGGACCGCCCCAGTCCGAGGCGAGCTCGGCGCAGACGGGGTCGGACCACTTCCTGTCCCCGCTGAGCCCGGCCACGGAGCAGAGGCTCGTCCTGCAGTACCTGGCGTCGCTGGGAGAGCACCAGGAGGTGAGGGGGGGGGGGGGGGGGGGGGGGGTGTGTGTAGGGGCCGGTCGGGGCGATGCGGGAATGTCCCGACTCTCGTGCGTCGGTTCGATTCCAGAGAAACACTAGGTTCAGCAGAATCAGGGGGGGAAAAAAACTTTATTTAAATTCAGGATTTACAAACGAGACCATTCACTCCCGTCGGATATATTTGGGAACAGGGTGTTAATAGGGTGTTGGACTGTAAAGTAACAGCAACAGTATGTGCAACAACCCTGCATCTGTGACACTTTATCAGTGCCACTTTATCTAAGTCACCTTATCTATTCATCACTTAATTGACCACTTAGGACCGACCCTGCACTGCCAACACTGGTATTATTATTATTATTTTCTTACTATAGTATGTCTATTGTACTTATTCTACACTTAGCCACCCCCCCATCATAGTGTATTCTCCTTGTATCTCATCCTATTGTATATTTTACTTTAGAACTTATTATACTTTATTATAGGTTGTGATTTATATCTTATTTTTTAGTCCTATTTGATAGTCATTGTATATAAGATACCTCTCTTCTACTAACTGTTTGCACATTCCCTGTCTTTCCTTTCCAAATTTCTCCACTGTGAGATCAATAAAGGCGTATCTTATCTTATCTTAAGTATAGGATGCCAACAGGGCTATGTTCATTTTTGTCCTTTATGACTTCAGGAATTTGTTTTTTTGTTTTTTTTTAAACGAAACAAATTAGTGACCCGCCTGATAGCTTCTGACCGATCCGATGAAGCGACACGTCAAAACACGTCAGCTTTCTAATTTGGCGCATGGAAAGTACCGATTTCTTCGGGCACAAGGTGCAGGTTTGATAGTGACTCAGCAGCTCCCCCTGCTGGTTCCCTGCAGCTACTGGCCGTCTTCATGCAGCTGGACAGCAGATCTCTGCTCATCAGGTACCTGGACCGGTCCCAGACCAGCAGCGTCCAGCTCACCTTCAACGCCCTGCGGGTGAGGCACACACACACACACACACACACACACACACACACACACTGATTACTTAGCTTTTTAAGAGTTGTGAGCTAAAACGATAAAGACCGAAACAAATGACTGTGCCGGACTTTACACAAAAATACTAATACATGTGCATATTATATTATTCCAGTTTACAAAAGAATAATTTAAAAAATATTAAAAATACATTTTATCACGACAGTCAAAGGCAGTAATCTACATTATCGGCTTTCATTTGTGACGAGTTGAATCGTTTCCTAAATTGCTTGTAAATGAAAACGGAAGTTTGTTTTGTTCTCCTGGTTATAAGTCTTTATTCCCGGGGGGCGTCGCCCTCAGAGTCTGTCAGTCAGAGATAATTCAAACCTTTGTGGGTGCGGCTCGTCCTGCGCCGGTGGGCGTGTCCTAATCCAGCAGCCAATAGGAGCATCTGTCTGGTGACGTGTGTGTGTGTGTGTGTTTCCCACAGTTTCTGGCCTCTTTGCTGCTCCATAAGAAGTTTGCCGCAGAGTTTATCGCTCACGGAGGAGTCGAGCAGCTCCTGAAGATCCCCCGAGCCCCGTCACTGGCCGCAACCGGGGCGGCGCAGTGCCTCCACTACCTGGCGTACAACCAGGACGCCATGGAGAGGGTGGGACACACACACACACACACACACACACACACACACACACACACACACACACACACACACACACACACACACACACACACACACACACACACACACACACACACACACACACACACACCTCCCTCTGCTTCAGCCTCATCTCTGGGTCCACATCAGTAAAAAAAAAAAAAAAAAGTTGCATAATAAACCTGTGTGTGTGTGTGTGTGTGTGTGTGTGTGCTCAGGCGTGTGCGCTCCCCGGCAGCGTGCTCTCAGACACGGTGTCCTTCGCCCTGTGGCTGCTGGACTCGTCCCACTCGTCGGCCGTCTGCCACGCCACCATGTTCTTCTCCATCTCCTTCTCCTTCCGGGTGGTGCTGCAGCTCTTCGACCAGCAGGACGGGCGGCTCAAGTTCATCAACCTGGTGGGTCACACCGACTCAGTTTTAAATGTTTTTTTTGTTTTGTTTTTTTTAACACGATCTGACGTGGGGCGTTGTTCAGCCCCGTATGAATACGAGTGGCGGGTTCAGTGACCAGGTGGATCAGTAGAGAATCAGATTAGGACTCGGTTCCCTCCTTCCTTCCCTGCAGATCAGCTCTCTGGACCTCCTCAGACCGGACTACGATGAGAGTGTGATAACCGACGACAAGATCTTCTTCAGCAGGCAGACGGCCCGACACACGTGCATGGCGCTGCGCAAGTAAGACGAAGTCCGGCGCTCTTTTACCCGTTTGTGTGTTGTTGGTTTTTTAAAGTAGCGTTCGGGTCAATGTGCCGCTCCTTCGCTCTTTGTTGTGTGGATAATGTGGACGTTAAAGATAGATAGATAGATAATTACTTTATTCATCCCCGAAGGGAAATTGTCTTGTTGCAGCAATCTGGTACATACAAATATTATAAAATACAATAGAATAGTAATAAAAGTAAAAATATAAAAATATCTGGGTATAAGACATAAAGTAAAACACAAAACGGAACATGGGCACTTAGAAATAAGCAGGAGATAAAAGCAAGATAAATAAATAGATAGTAAGGTGCAGTGACAGAGCCATTAGAAGTAGGCATTATATAATAATAATAACAATAATACAGATAATAACAGTGTGAAATACTGTATAATACTCATGTATAGTACTACTAATAATGGTAGCAACAATATAACAATAACAATATGGTAGTAAAGACGGTGAAACCCGTGTTGACGCTCCCGGTTTGAAGGTACCTGGAGGCTCACCTGGCGGTGAAGACGGAGGAGGTCAAACAGTCGCTGCACGAGTCCGACGGCGGGCCGGTCGGCGCCCAGACGCACTTCACCAAGGTGCCGCACGTTTCTGTTATCCTGCGATTGGCTCGTTTCTTTATAATTGACCGGAGGTCGACATTGAGGGATCCCTGTATGTGTGTGTGTGTGTGTGCAGCCCTGCTCCTACACCAGGGAGCAGATCATCGAGATGATGGAGTTCCTCATGCTCAGTCCCGCTCCGCCCTCCTGGGAGCCGGTGCTTTTGTCGGGCCGGTCCTGCGCTCCTCGGATGCTGCACCTCATCTCCTCCGCCTGCAGCTGGACCAACTACTCCGGCAGGTAGGGTGATGTATACGTGGTACGTCCTCCACCGTGGGCCTGGTGGAGGTTTAGACGACAGCCTTTTCCTGTGGTTTTGTGTCAGAAAACTTCTCCGTGTGGACATTTTCTCCAAACGCAAGGCAGAAATGAGATTTTTCCCCAATCTGCTATCAACGTGAATAAATACTTGTAACAGGACACACACACTGTCCCTTTTTCGCTGAACTCGTCCAGTGCGTCCATTATCGCTTCCTGTCTGGTTGCTCTCGTCCTCCAAACATACTGACGTTATTTTAAAGTCTTTAAATGACCCGTTAATATCAAATCAGTGTTTTTCAACCCTTTTTTGAGCCAAGGCACACTTTTTTCTTTGGAAAAATCTCGAGTCCCGAAAATGTTGAAATGTTAAACTCTGTAGCCTCTATTAACAATATGAAGTCATTCTCAAAGTTTTATCAACAGGAATCAAGTAAATCCAGAAACAAAGGACTTTTTTTAATCGTGACTCCCTCCTTGTGAAACCTGGACCTGATGGATGAAGAGCTGAGATCCTGGTTCACGTTCTTCCTTTTCAAAAACTTCTCCATCACTGTCACTGACACAGTACTTTGATACAAGATGGCAGCAGGAGGTGGAGATGAACCACACTGACGTCTGTCACTTTACATTTCACCGGCAAAGTTCTGTGCTGCCATCTATTGGCGAAGAGTATTTATACATGATTACTCTGCAACACACTGTCGGCTGTGAGGGCAAAGGTTTTTTTAGGAAAAAATTTGAAATTGGATAATTTCCCACGGCAGACCTGACTACAGACCCTTTACAAAAAATTAGAATACGATGGAAAAGTTTATTTATTTCCATAATTCCATCCAAAAAGTTAAACTTTCATAGATTATAGATTCAGGGCCCACAATTCAAACGATTTCAAGTATTTATTTGTTTATTTTTACATAATTTGGGCTTCCAGCTCATAAAACCCATGAAAACAGGAATTCAAAACTCGAATTCGAAAAATATTTCAGTAACAGAACACACGTTATTATTGTTCTTTAACCTGACTGTACAGCATCACACAGCTTTTTCTCCCTCTCTCTCTCTCTCTCTCTCCCTCTCTCGCTCTCTCTCTCTCTCTCTCCCTCTCTCCGTCTCTTCAGGAGCGACACGGTGCGCTACGCCCTGGACATCCTGTCCATCCTGATGCTGGTTCCCTCGGTGCAGCCGGTGCTGGAGTTCCCGGTGGAGCCGGAGGAGGGCAGGCGGGCCGCCGGCCCCGTGGGTCAGTGGGCGTCTCCCGGTGTGTTCTCCCTGCCAGCGTCTCCCAGCTGAGCCCGTCCTCTCTCTGCTGCAGGTATGAGCCTCATCCTGGAGCTGGCGGAGGGCGAGGTCATCGCCAACGACGGGGACATCCAGAAGTCTGCGCTGCAAGTGAGCACCGGGGGGGGGGGTAAAGTTTAAAGGCCATGTTTCCACGGCAACATCTTCGAGGGAAAACGCAAAACTTTTGTTGTGTTTTGGAGATTTACCGCAAGTGTCTTTTTTTGGTTGAAAAATACAATAGTGTACACATAGGATATTGTACATATCATATCCTTTTCTTTTCTTTTTTTTTAAACAATAAAAATAGCAAGAACAATAGAACACAGTCTCTGACAGCAATATAATAATGAAATACTGCGAATGTAAAGTAAAAAGTAAGCAACAAAGGAAAAGTGAAAAAAAATAATAATTAAATTAAATTAAACATGAATAGGATAAGTAATAGCAATAACGATTTTAGAAAATAACAGTAACCACAACAATTACTAAGTAATAATAATGACAATAATAATTCAACGGGTGTATAGACAAGTATATATAAATATATATATATATATATATATAAAAAAAAAAAATAGAATAAGTGTGAAATTACTCTTAAGTACAGATGGGTAGCCAATTCAGTTTAATAGTTTTTGTGAAAAGTTGATATTTAAACAAACTTCTGACCCGACGTTCGTTGTCGAAGGTAACAGTAGCTCCCACTAGTGTCCCAACATGCGAACTACACCGTCTTCAGTGTTTCTGCTGTTGTTGTGTAAACAGACATCGTTGTCAAAACGCCGGCGCGTAAACGGAGCTCACGTTTCTTCTGTCACTCCCTCCGACCCGCCCGCAGGTGATAATAAACTGCGTGTGCGCTCACGACCAAGAGCTGCACCCGGTGGGCAGCGTCAGACCGCCCCTGCACCCCCAGCGGGCCCCCGGCCCCCACAGCCCGGTGCTGGCACACATGTGGAGCATCCTGCAGAAGAACAACGGGATCAAGGTGGGAACGTGTGAACACTAGAAGAACCGTTAATCGCCATGAGTGGTGGTGAGCTGCACGCTCGCCCCACTCTGGGTCTCACTGTTCGATTCCTTTTTCTGTGTGGTTTGAATTCTTCTCCTTTACACTTGATTTATTGGTCCATGGAGCCAATCGGACTATTTTTACATGAATAGGTTTACATATTAAACTACTGTGTAAACAAGAAGCTATTATATGGAAACCTGGATTGAAAATCACATAGTGAACAATCGGATTATGAATAATTTAACATGTGTTGGTGTTCAAATCGGAATGTAAAGAACACAATACATGCAACATTCCAATATTTTTTCTATTTAAAATTAAAAAATTTTTTTTTAATGAATCCTTGGTGAGCTGGGATTGGAACCCAGACTCTCACCTGACGGCGGTCCGCTGTGTCACGTCCTCCTCCAGGTGCTCCTGTCCCTGCTCTCAGTGAAGACTCCCATCACCGACGCAGATCTGATCCGAACGCTGGCGTGTAAAGCTCTGGTGGGTTTGTCCCGCAGCGCCTCCATCAGGCAGATCATCAGCAAGCTGCCGCTCTTCACCCGCAACCACATCCAGCAGGTGTGTGAGCCACGCGTTTACATCCTGTTTTACTTGGTGTTTACATCCTGTTTTTCACAACGTTTACATCCTGTTATTCTTCTTGTTTACATCCTGTTTTTCACGATGTTTACATCCTGTTTTTCTTCTTGTTTACATCCTATTTTTCACGATGTTTACATCCTGTTTTTCTTCTTGTTTACATCCTGTTTTTCACAACGTTTACATCCTGTTATTCTTCTTGTTTACATCCTGTTTTTCACGATGTTTACATCCTGTTTTTCTTCTTGTTTACATCCTATTTTTCACGATGTTTACATCCTGTTATTCTTCTTGTTTACATCCTGTTTTTCTTCTTGTTTACATCCTGTTTTTCACGGCGTTTACATCCTGTTTTTCTTGTTGTTTACATCCTGTTTTTCACGGCGTTTACATCCTGTTTTTCTTGTTGTTTACATCCTGTTTTTCTTCTTGTTTACATCCTGTTTTTCACGGCGTTTACATCCTGTTTTTCTTGTTGTTTACATCCTGTTTTTCTTGGTGTTTACATCCTGTTTTTCTTGTTGTTTACATCCTGTTTTTCTTGGTGTTTACATCCTATTTTTCTTGACGTTTACATCCCGTTTACACAACGTTTACATCATGTTTTTCATGACATTTACATCCTATTTTTCTTGACGTTTACGTCCCGTTTGCACAACGTTTACGTCCCGTTTGCACAACGTTTACGTCCCGTTTGCACAACGTTTACGTCCCGTTTGCACAACGTTTACATCATGTTTGCACTGAGCGGATATTGAAACTTGTTATTTCTTCTCCCCCTTCCTGTTCAGCTGATGAAGGAGCCGGTGCTGCAGGACAAACGCCGCCAGCACGCCCTCTTCTGCCAGCTGGCGGTGGAGCTGACGGAGCGCGTGTCGGGGCGGCGCCTGCTGGCGGGCAGCGACACGTCCCTGGCTCTGCTGCAGAAGGCCAACGTGGTGGCCCAGTCGCTCATCACCTTCCCCGAGAAGGAGCTGCTGCTCCTCATCAGGAGCCACCTGGCCGCCAAGGGCCTCCACCAGGCGGCCGACGCGCTGGGCCAGGAGGCCAACCTGCCCCCCGCTCCGCTCTGCCTCTCCCCCCCTCCTCCTCCTCCCCCCTCCGCTGCTGCCATGCCCCGCGGCTGCAGGTCGGTGGGCGAGGCCGCGGCTCGCCTCTCCGGCCACGTCGGGGCGTCTCCGCCTCCCTCGCTAACCGCCTCCCGATCCTTTGCCGCACCGCAGCTCCCCTCGACCTCCTCCGCCGCCCTTCCTCCTCCTCCTCCTCCTCCTCCTCCTCCTCCTCTCACTCCTCAGGGATCACATCTGGCCGGACGGATTCTGTTCTCCCCGGAACAAAAGACGCCGCCGTGCAGCTCCGGAAAGAAACTCTGTGCTCTGAAACAGAAATCGGACCACGGAGCTTTTATCCAAGTCAGTGACTCGTCTTTTAGTCCAGTGTTTTTCAACCTTCTCTGAGCCAAGACACACTTTTTTGTTTGGAAACATCTGGAGGCACACCACCACCTGAAAATGTTAAGATTTTAAACTCTGTAGCCTCTATTAACAATATAAAGTCATTCTCATCAAAGTTTTATCAACAGGAATCAAGTAAATACAGAAAAAAAGTATTTCCAAATGTCTTTTTTTAATAGTGACTCCCTCAGTGTGAAACCTGGACCTGATGGATGAAGAGCTGAGATCCTGGTTCACATTCTTCCTTTTCAAAAACTTCTCCATCACTGTCACTGACACAGTACTTTGATACAAGATGGTAGCAGGAGGTGGAGATGAACCACACTGACGTCTGTCACTTTACATTTCACCGGCAAAGTTCTGTGCTGCCATCTAGTGGTGAAGAGTATTTATACATGATTACTCTTCAACACACTGAGAGCAAATGTTTTTTAGAAAAAAATGTGAATTTGGATAATTTCCCACGTCACACCTGACTAGATCTCGCGGGAACACTAGTGTGCCGTGGCACAGTGGTTGAAAAACACTGTTTTACCCGGTAAAAAAAAAAAAAAAATATACATATATAGTCAGTTCAACCTGATTTCATTCTTCTTCCTCAGACTCCTGCCTTGAAGAAGCAGCCGGAACTCCTCCTCCCTCCTCCTCCGACCCTCGACAGGATCGTCACCGAGTACCTGAGGGAGCAACACTCCCGGTGCCACAACCCCGTCACCACCTGCCCCCCCTTCTCCCTCTTCTCCCCCCACCGCTGCCCCGAGCCCCGCCAGAGGCGCCAGGCCTCGCCCAACTTCGCCGTGCGCCTGGGCAGCCGCTCGCTCGGCCCCAGGTACCCGGTGAACCGCGGCACGCTGGACCGCCAGCTGATCTTCGGCAGGTTCCGCCCGGTGGAGATCTACCAGGACGTGGACGGGGACGAGAGCGGCTTCACCTGCTGCTGCTTCTCGGCCTGCGAGCGCTTCCTCATCCTGGGGACGCTGACCGGACACCTCCGCTTCTACAACCTGTTCTCCGGCAAGCAGGAGACCAGCCACCAGTGCCACACCTCCGCCATCACCAACCTGCAGACGTCCAGGGTAACCGCGGACGGAGGCGGAGGGACGCGTGGAGAGTTCAGAACAAGGACATGTGGACTCAATCTGTCTCTCTCTCTCTCTCTCTCTCTCTCTCTCTCTCTCTCCGTCAGGATGGGAAGCTGCTGCTGACCTCGGCCTCCTGGGGCGCCCCCCTCTCGGCCCTCTGGACGACGGAGCGCTCCCTCAGCATGAAGTAAAGCCGGCGCTCTTCACTTCCCAGCATTCTCTCCCCCTGGCGTTTGTTCTCATGTCCCGTCGGTTCTCCGTCAGGAACTCGTTTGCGGACGACCACTACGTGGAGTTCAGTAAACTCTCCCAGGACAGAGTCATCGGCACCATCGATCAAATCGCACACGTGAGTCCAAAACGCTCCGACATTTAATCCCCAGACGTCAAGTTAATTTATCGATATTAGATTTACGGTCAATCCCTCCGGTTCCCCGTTTCTCTTTTGTTTTGGAGTTATTGATTTATTATGGTTTCTTGGACAAGATTATGCCAAGGTGCTTCACAATTCTCCCCCTTAGCCCTTCATCTTACCCCTACCCCTTTGAAATGCGCGTTCACGAGAGTCAGAGGGGTGAGGGGAAGGGCTATTCACCCCTCGAAACGAAGCGTTTACAGATGCACACTTTAAACAGAGGGGTAGAAGGAGTTTCAAACTTCCACGCAACTCACCAACAAGGACTCGCATTTCACATATATACACTTCTAAAGTTATCTAAACCTGTTGTGTTTTATACTAGTAAGAGCGGCAGTAGCGCTGCCGTCTGCCGAATGCAGCTTCCGTGTGTATTTGTTTCGTAGAGACGGTGTAACATTTTATTATTACACTGTATAGTTCCAAAGTCTTCTAATATGGGAGTTTTGAAAACGGGGACCCCCGAGCAAACAAGGAAGCTCCTCCGCTTTCACATGGTGAATGAGGAAATATTTCTGAAGTCCAAATACAGCGAAAAAACTGAAGAAATCCATGTCTTCGTCTATTTATTCGCCTTGATGTGGAAACAAAGCAGCCAAGCTGCTGCAACACGTTGAATTTGGGACGGCAGGACGACGCTCCTGCTGGAAAACCAACAAACATCCGTGGCTCAGTGCTGCTGATATAACGGCGCCATATTATGAGGTCATAACTGTGAGACGGAGCAAGAGGGGTGTCCCAAATCTAAGGGCTGAAACTTTTATCCCTTTGCCTTTGCCCTCATTTTGGAGGGGAAGGCAGAGGCGGAGGGCTAAAGGATAGGCGGAGGGGTACAAAAGAGAATTGGGATTGGGCCTAATGAAACAGTAAGATACAGTAAAACATTAACATTTACAACAATAAAAGCAGACACAGAAGCCAGAGAATAAAAACGGAGTCTCACGATTGGTGTTCCTGAGTGTGAATGTAATGTTTCTGCTGCAGATCTACGACGTCCAGACCGGTCAGAAGACCCTGACTCTCAACGATCAAACTCTGGGGAACAACTACAAGAGGAACCGCGCCACCTTCGGCCCCTCGGACGACCTGGTGCTGAACGACGGCGTGCTCTGGGACCTGCGCGGCTCCCGGGCCGTCCACAAGTTCGACAAGTTCAACGCCAACATCAGCGGCGTTTTTCATCCCAACAACCTGGAGGTCATCATCAACACGGAGATCGTATCCTTTGCACTGCGTCTGGACAGCCCAATGTCGTTTAGTCTTTAAAAAAAAAAAAAAAAACCTCACGACATAGGCACTCTGGAAACGACGTTTCAAGTGAAAAATGCATCATTTTTGTGATTTTCGTTTGAGAAAAGCTCCACCCTGGAAGCCGTTTTCGAAAAGTTGCGCTCGCAGTGGCTCTGAGCGCCGTTGTCACGTAAACGGGCGACGAAAATGTGGCGTTTTTCACTTGAAAAGGCCTCGTTAAGATTGTGTCTGAAGAGGAGGTTCGTGTTCGATATCGAAGCCGTTTGCAGTAAAAGCTGGTTTCTGTGATTTCCCACGATGCACTGCGGCCGTGGTCCTTGACGCGGAGTGTCAGTGGGACGTGAGGATGTTCCACCTGCTGCACACCGTCCCGGCGCTGGACCAGTGCAGGCTGGTGTTCAACGGCAGCGGCAGCATCATATACGGAGGTCAGTGCAGATGGTTTCCTGCTTCCTCCCTGCTTCCTGCTTCCTGTTTCCTGCTTCCTGTTTCCTGTTTCCTGTTTCCTCACGCTCCCTGCTTCCTCCGTGGTTCACAGCGATGCTCCAGGCCGACGACGAAAGCGACGCGATGGAGGATCACATGAAGAGTCCCTTCGGCTCGTCCTTCAGGACCTTCGAGGCCACAGACTACAAACCCATTGGTACGCTAATGCTAATGCTAATGCTATTGCTAATGCTCACGCTCAGATCAGTTTCATGGCGTCAGACTCTGAAGTCCACTTCAGTCCAACATGGATTGAAATGGACTTTTCTATGTTCGTATTTCTGTTTTTGTTTTTTCCTCAATCCTATAAAAACTAACAAATATTAAGTTATTTTCAGGAGTTTCATCAACTTTGATGACCAGATCCTGCTCCCTTTGAAAAATACACTAAAATCCATCATTCTCCACACAACATATAGATATTTTCAAATCAGCCTTGGATGTTGGGAGTTTTTCCAGAATATGTACTTCAATACATGATAGTGTTTTTGTAGCGTCACATTTAATATTCAGAAGATTAGATTAGATAAGATTAAACTTTATTGTCATTACAAATGCAACGAAATGTAGTTTAGCATCTAACCAGAAGTGCAATATTGCAAGTATCAGATAATATTATACACAGATAAATATATATGCATACCAATGTCCATTCATAAATATCTATACATACATACATATACACATATAAATAATAAATAAATAAATAAGGAACAGTGTGAGGTTGCTATTACTAGTATTTACATTAATTACCTTATATTAGAACCCTGTCAAGTTGGAAAAAAACTGAAAATTTCTTTGTGTAATTTTTCCATGTTGTATTTACCTGCAATCTAATGTGTTTGTGGGTTTTTCTTGTATTTTTTCAGCCACGTTTGACGTGAAGCGAGACATATTTGACTTGTGCACGGATTCGAAGGACGACTGCATCGCGGTCATCGAGGTTCGTACCCGATAGTTCATTAAAAAAAATTAACACAGTCTCGAAAAATACAAAAACACAGTTTGAAATTGTGAAAGTTTTTCAGCCTATCAGATGTTTTCCTGATTTAAAAAGAAAATAAAACAATTCGGAGACTTCATTTCCAAGTAAATGTTTTCAAAATGATTTCAACTGTTTAGTCGATATGCTTGTAAATAATTAACCAGGTATTGTAATTTGATTACTGCACTTGTTTTATACACAAAGGCCCATTTGCAAGACTATTACATTTTTTAAAATTAATTAATTAATTTCTTATTTTATTATTATTATTATTATTATTGTTCATTTATTTTAAATGTATTTATTTTATTATATATTTATTCATTTTAATTTACTATATTTTATGTTTTTTTTTAATTTATTTATTATTTATTTATTTATTTATTTCCAAACATATACAAAAACAGAAGCGGAAACAAATAGAATTAAACAAAAAGAAGACAAACATCCAGATGAGTAAACCAGAGTTCACACTCCTATTTCGAACAACACAAGTTGGAGTGTAACTTTTTAAATTTCTACCCCCTTTTTACATCTTTATCGGTACAAGTCACACCTCCAATATATATATATATATTTATATATATTTTTCCGATTTCGATGACAATGACGTGTTGTGTTGAACCGTGACTCTGCACCAGGACCAGGACTCGCTGAGTCTGGACACGGTGTGCCGCCTGTACCACGTGGGCCGACAGAAGCTGGAGGAGGAGGGACACGAGGAGGACGAGGTACCTCACCCACCCTCCGCTCCTCAGCGGTACGGTGGCGCCGTGTGCTAACGCTGTCCTCGCTCCGCCCCCCCCCCCCTTCAGGACGACGACGACGACGACCGGGACGAAGACACGTCCTCGGACTCTGACTCTGACGACCTGCTGATAGACGAGCTGGACCTGAACAACGAGGAGGGAGACGAGTCGCCCGCCGAGGTCTGGCTTCACAGCTCTCAGCTTCTCCAGAGATATCGGGAGGCGAAAGAGACGTTTTTATCCGTCTTATCTTGGCTACTTTAATTTAAGGGGAGGCTCAGACGACAAACGGAGAAAACAATGCTCACTGTAAGCTTCATTAAATAGAAAAGTCTTGAAGGGGAGACTGCTCAGCGTCGAGCTGAACCCAAGAGCTGGTTCGGAGAAGCTCCCAGTCTAGTTGTAGAAACCCGAGCAACCACCAGGGGGCAGCACTCTTGAGAACCGAGCGTTCTGGGGAAGACATGGCACCAACCGCTCTTTATGATATGATGGAGTCTCTGTGTTTTTTTTATGTATATTAAAGAATCAGAAGAATTGAAAAACAACATTGTTTTGAAACGATGACAATTCACAGAATTCGAAATTCAAATTCAATTACATCTTAACAGAAAAACACCTCCGTTATGGAAAATCTGCCTGATTTTAGTCTTTATGTTTGATTGGCTTTCAACGAAAATGTTTCAATGACAGAAATCAATAAGATAAATATATATAAAGGTGGAGTGTGGTTGTGAAGAGCTTCACCAGTTATTGATTCGTATCTTTCCCGGATCAGGACTCGAACCAGGATTCGGATCAGGACTCGAACCGGGATTCGCATCAGGACTGGGACCGTGACTCCGACATGGACTCGGTCTACTTCTATGACCTGGCTGCGGACCAGGAAGACGTCTTCTACCAGGAGCCGCCCGAGGACTCGGACTGAAGCGGCCCGGTTCGGCTCTCGGGGGACCAGAACCCGGAGAATCAAACTCCGTCGGGTGCTTCAAGAGGCGGAATTGATCCGATTCACGAGGGGACGGATTTCAATGTTCATACACGTGTGTGTATGTATTTGTGTGTGTGTGTGTGTGTGTGTGTGTGAGTGTGAGTGTGTGTTACACTGCAGATGTCCCTCAATGTTCAAACGTCAGCAAACGTTAAACGATTGTTCCACGAACAATCGTTTGCAGTTTAAATGCAAAGTTGGTTTTGCTCAAGCCAAAGAAATATTGAGATCTTGTTTATATTGTTTTCTCCGTTTGTGTATTTTATAAATTCAAGAGGAGAGATGAATGAATAAAACAAGTTTTCTGGTTCTAGTTCAGCTTCCTCGTGTTTTTTTTTTTTACCCCCCCCCCCCCCCCCCCCCCCCCCACGGTGTGGCCACCGGCAGGGGGCGCTATGACACTGA
>NC_137653.1:2908520-2916020 GCF_963422515.1 Blennius ocellaris | reverse complement strand
AGCAGAGAAACATTAAAGCGGTTTTATTTGGGTTTTAATGACGTGAACGTGACCTGAAGTTCTTCCATCCTGCCGACACACTAAAAAAATATTAATTCAGTGCTTTTTACTGTACCTTCATGAATTATTCCAGATAGTGGGAAACACTAGCAAGAGTTTATTCTAATAGATGAATGTTCAGAGCACCGTGTGATTCACTGCTTCAAAAAACACCTGCATTTCTTTCTTCTTCTTTTTTAATGAAGCAGGATTAAATCAACTCTTTTGCTGTTATTGTGATGAGACATTTAATCGTGGGCTTTGTTATAATTTTTTTATTCCAATTGTATACCAATCAAGTAAAGAATATTTTTTTCTATTTCCGAAAATACAGTTTAATTTTTTTTTTTTTACTCTGGTAAAGAGGTTTTAATTGGTACTTTTACTAGTATAGGAACTAGTTCTTCAGCGCTCTGTGGTACAGAGTACTCTTTATGAGACCAAGTAGAAAATAAACTCCTCTTTACCACAAAGAGTTAAGTTTTGATTAAGTTAAGTGTTGATGAGTGAAATATTTTAAATATTTTAAGTGAAAATCAACTTTTTGAGTCAGGAATGGATGTTTGTGTTCAGAGATCGAGGCGGGGAGGTCGGATTAGAGAGACACACACACACACACACACACACACACACACACACACACACACACACACACACACACACACACACACACACACACACACACACACACACACACACACACACACACACTCAGTGATTAGTGTGTTTCTAAGCTGGTGTAATGGAGGTTTAGCCCACTGCTCCACTTTCAGGGCAGAAAGCAGCGTCCTGACCATCTGCACACCACAACACTCTAATACTCCTCCTCTCTCCTCCTCCTGCTCCTCCTTTTCTTCCTCCTCTCTCCTCTCCCTGCTCCTCATTTTCTTCCTCCTCTCTCCTCCTCCTGCTCCTCCTTTTCTTCCTCCTCTCTCCTCTCCCTGCTCCTCATTTTCTTCCTCCTCTCTCCTCTTCCTGCTCCTCCTTTTCTTCCTCCTCTCTCCTCCTCCTGCTCCTCATTTTCTTCCTCCTCTTTCCTCTTCCTGCTCCTCATTTTCTTCCTCCTCTTCCTGCTCCTCCTTTTCTTCCTCCTCCTGCTCTTCTTCATCTTCCTGCTCCTCCTTCTCTTCCACCTCTTGCTCTTCATCTTCCTGCTCCTCCTTTTCTTCCTCCTCCTGCTCTTCTTCTTCCTGCTCCTCCTTTTCTTCCTCCTCTCTCCTCTCCCTGCTTCTCCCTTTCTTCCTCCCCTTGCTCTTCTTCATCTTCCTGCTCCTCCTTTTCTTCCTCCTCTTGCTCTTCATCTTCCTGCTCCTCCTTTTCTTTCTCCTCCTGCTCTTCTTCTTCCTGCTCCTCCTTTTCTTCCTCCTCTCTCCTCTCCCTGCTTCTCCTTTTCTTCCTCCCCTTGCTCTTCTTCATCTTCCTGCTCCTCCTTTTCTTCCTCCTCTTGCTCGTCATCTTCCTGCTCCTCCTGCTCTACTTCTTCTTCCTGCTCCTCCTGCTCTACTTCTTCTTCCTGCTCCTCCTTTTCTTCCTCCTCCTGCTCTTCTTCTTCCTGCTCCTCCTTTTCTTCCTCCTCCTGCTCTTCTTCTTCCTGCTCCTCCTCTTTTGTTTTCATGTTGTATAGGAGTTCTTTTTTTAAAATTTTAAAAATAATACAATTTGTTAAAAAGAGTCTGTATCACAAATGTGACCAACCAAAGGTGGAGGTGGAGAAGCGCAGTACGTTCAGTGAAATCGATTCACACTGACCCTCAGTTTCAGATACAAACACGCAGTTTTTCCAACATTCTGAGCACATTTTAGAAAAAGAAAAAAAAATACAGTAAAAGAGCGAGCGAATGGTTTTGGAAGCTGTGAAATCCAGCTGAGAGATTCAGAAGGTTTTTGTCTCTGGAAGAAGCCCGAGGCTCTTGAAACGCCACGAGAGTTTGTCTTGTCGACATACATCATCTTTTTTTTTTTTTTCTTTCCAAAATAGGCTCTTGAGTTTTTCCCGGGGAGGAATTGAAAACGTTGGTGACAGATGGGAGTGTGTGGCTGCACGCTGCCGGCGGTGTTTTGCCTCCCCCTCCTGTGTGTGTTTTTTTTTTCTTTTCATGTCTGTTTTGCCCTTTTAGCTCAAATTGCACCTTGACCCACGCAGACCTCTGTGTAAGTGAAAGAGCTGGAGGTTTAATGTGGCCGACAAGCTTCCTGCAGCCGCCGTGCGACGCTATGAGGGAGGCTTCTGTATCACTGAGGCACAAAGTAATCTATTACTCTCGGGCTTCACTTTTAACATTTAGCACCTCAGTAAACTGATCACTAGGAAAAAAAAAAACGTCAAAATTTTTTATGTGAAAATGCAAAACGTCACTGTTCACACGACAGTGGTGGGCGGAGCCTCTTTTTGCAAACTGCTCCCGTGGTGGAACTTTTCAAAAATAATAAGAATAGTGATACTAAATATATAATAAAGAACAATACCAGCGATGTTGTCATGAGATTCACCGTCGTACTCGTACTCGTGTCGTACGGGTGTTGATGTTTATGGATTGTTGTTCTTGGCGCACGTGTGTGTGGTTTCGTCACCGTATAGCAACCGACAGCACCGCCTAGTGGCCAAATTCGAAAGCTGCATTGGCGTTTCAACCGTTGCCGCGTGAAGACGAAACTCCTGAAATGAAATTGCAAAAATGCCAAATCACAAGTTGTGAAGCTTTTGTACGAGCAGCTGTACACAAAGCAGTTACTGATCCAGCTTAATGCTAACGACTGTTGCTATGTAACCAAACTCCTGTTTACCGGAGGAGGAACCAAGTAGAAACTCTGACGAAAGTACGTTTGGCTCTTCGACTCGCCCGGCGACATTCAACTGGATTCGCTCTCGCTTCAGCTGCTGGAAACGCACCTCCAGTCACTCCCTCTTCATTTTCTTTTAATCCCGCTTCTTAAAGTTTGCATAAAGTGTGCTCGGGTGGAGAGGAGGACGGTAATAAAGGAAGACAGCGTGGCGCTTAATTACATGGCAGCTTTCACTTCTCTTACTGTTTTATGGTACTTTTGGATGCATTTAAAGGCTGAAAAAAAAAAAAAAAAAAAGAATTGCTACCAAAGTTCAGGCAGATATTCATGGATGGAGACGGCAACCGTTATCGCTGAAGAGAAAACATAAATCTATATGGAGGTAAATGACAGAGTGCAGAGAGAGACTATGAGATCTTTCTTCTCCCAAATATAAAATAGGTATGAATGTAGTGACTTCAACTAACCAACATTCTTGTTGCTACAAAACAAACTTTAGCGCTACCAGCTTAAACATTTGCCCCCAAAACCCCAGTTTAGAGTTTGGGTTGACTGTCAAAATAAAAGCACCAAGTCCCGTTTACACGAGTCGGGAGGCGTTATCAAAGGCTTCCTCCGTTCTCGTGTAAACGGACAAAAAACAACATTGTGGTGTGAACAAATCCTTTGATTATAAAGTTTAACCAACAAATGTAACGTTGAGTGGAGAAGTAGTGACACTTTTATTCCTCTCCTTATTATTCTTCTCTTCCTGACAAACAAACAAACAAATAACTGTATATTTCTTTCCTACCCTCGGAAAATAAAGGTCTTATAACATCCTATAATTTTCAAGGTTTTACTATAAACTCTACTTATCATGAGTTCCGTATATTTTAGTTTTACTGGTGAAGTATTGCTGTTTTGTACCACTGCGACACAGATTATTGCCTCTGCAGGAAGGTGACGGCGTCATTGAAACGGAGCGAGAACAACGAAAGAAAAGAGAGTAATATGATGGAGGGAGTTTTTTTTTTTTTTTGGCAGCCAGAGATGAAAGATAAAATATGGAGGAACGGAGGGGGAAAGGTATGGTGTGAAGTGTTGGAGAGGAAACGAGGTGAAGTAACGAGAGGTGACGGAGGGAAGAGAGTTTTTTTTTTTTTTTAAAGTGTGCGTGTGGAGAAAAGAGGGAGAGGAAGCCCAGAGCATCCTCCTCATCCCTCCATCAGCCGTGGAGGAGAAGTGCCACTGACCTCATTACTCCTCCTCTCGTCGCTCGGATCATCGGGCTGACAGATTGTGGAGTGAAATGACGGCTGGAGAGGAGAGGCGAGATGGAAATGGAGCGGCAATCCGCCGAGGAAAGAGGAGGATGAAGAGGAAGATGAGCCCATTCAACTGTTCGGTGTTTGTTTTTTTTTCGGTGCAGCGAAGTTTTGACTCCAATAGTCCGTTGTGACGACGAGTTCAGATTCAGCCGATGGGTCACCTGAGGAATTCTACAGGTTTTTCCTCGACCAGGAAAATCCATAATAATCAGATTTAGCACGTCGGCGTGTGCAGTATCGGATTATATTTCATGACTTATGCGTGTAGCATAAGGCGAAATCTGACGTCAAAATGAAATATCTGTCGTTTTCTGATTAATCCTATCACATTATGCTGTTTACGTCTTCTTTTGAATAACTTCATAACTAAATAATCTGAACGTTTTATTAAATAAAATAGTTAACGTGCATGTAAACGTCTGCTTTTAATTATCCAAAGCGGGAGTACCACAGGGTACTTCTCTGGTGCCACTTTTTTTTTTTTTTCTTCATTTCAAACAATCCAGTTTCAACTGCCACGTTCAGCTGTTTGCAAATGATACTGTCATTTATATTGAACACCGTCACTGACATACCAGCAATACAAAGCAGGACTGTGTCACATTCATCCATCCCAGAGTGTCGGTGTCTCGCCACGCCGCCGCCACGGCGTCACTCCGTCACACATGCAGCAGCATCACTGATCATTATATTGATTTTCCTGTCAGTAAATCTGAATCCAGACAAGGAACGCCTTCGTCCCATGAAACATCCAGATTAATGAGCGTCTGTACGACATTTATCTGAACTTAATGAGTGAATCGGACCGATGCTAACGTTTATGCGACGTTGCAGCGCCGCATTATGTAATAATAGACCATTATGTAATGTAATGCATCTTCAACTCATTATGTAATAACACCGGATTTTGTGAAAACGTTCGCATTTCCAAATAAACGTTTATAAATGAATAAACAAAATGTGGGTGTTCCACTTTTCTTTCATTAGGAAATTTAGTAATTTGGTGCATTATGTAATAAACTTTATCTGTATATATGGTTCGATGTTTAACATGTGGAAAAACGTAAGATTCCGTTGTACTAGAATGACATGTCACTGATTGATATTAAGTTACACGTCATCAGTATTTTCTCTTTTCAAAATGCGTCAGATTATTACATAATGAGCTGATAATGTATTGTTATTGCGCCGCCTTTACATAATGCGGCGCTGCAAACGGGGAACCCTGCGCCGGGTGCATTGTGGGAAGGAGGTGATGCGGTGAATGAGCGTCTGGTCCTCCAGCAGGTGGCGTATACAGGTGACGGGGCAGGTTTTCTACAGTAGAACAGACTTTTAAAACATGTCCAGTGAAAGTAATTAAGCTTTAAATGCAATTTATATAGAAAATACCAGCTCTGTATCTGTGAATACGAAGCTAAAAGCCAGGATTCATTGATGAAAAACATTTTTTCCCCCCAAATTTGGAAAATTAAAGTCTTAAAAGTGATTAATCCACAATCCAAACATTCGTGACTTTTCCTCTCTAAAACCCAGTGACGGATTTGCTGCTACACGTGTCTGAACCCCGTCACAAACGTTCTGGATTTGTGTGTCCGCGTGGATTCGTCCTCTTTATATTTTAAATTCTGAGCCGCTGCCTCCTGTTATTCCTCATATCCTGTTATTCCTCTTCACTTCAGCCACGTCGCAGGACGACTCCTCACCAGATCTGCTCTCTGCCTCCGAGCGTCCGCTGACCTTTTCATGGAGTCTCTTCATCAGATCAAATTGCAGTTGTTGAATGACGCTGAAGCTCCGAGGCCCGCCAGTCTTCTTCTTTTTTTAATTTTTTATTATTTATTTATTTATTTGGTGGTGGGGGGGGGGGGGGGGGATCTGACGAGACAGTATGAGAAACACGGCTGGAAAAATGTTACATAAAACCAAACTGCGGCAGTTTGTTATGTCCAGATGAATGAACCCGCCGAAAATATGATAAATGCATTTGATGTTTGTGGAAAGTTACACCCGTTTATCCTTCTTAAGTCTATAAAATCCATTCGGAGCTCGTCTGTGACTTACAGCACAAACCAGCTGCAGCGACTTTGAAAAGTTCAGCTGGGAGGAAGATTTTATGTAATTCCCTTACCCCCCCCCCCCCCCCCCCCCCGAGCTTTTCGTCGGTTACTAATTTCATCATTGTAATCGGATTACTACTAGAAGTAGTTTGGCTACTGCAACATGTTAAAAGTATCTCTTCTGTGTGGACTCCGCCATCGCTTTTTTGTTTTCACTTTTCTTTTCATGTCCTCCCCTTGATCTCACATCTACACACGCACACACACATGCGCTGTGTGTTCTGGGGTGGAGGGGAGGGGGGGGGGGGGGGTCTAGTTATGTGAGTAGTTGTGTTTTCTGTGTTCCAGTCAGGCAGAGTTTATCCAGGTCACTAAGTGATCTGATTAAGTCAGTTTAACAGTTGCCTGAGGCCCCCCTCCCCACACACCCCACACCCCCCCTCCACCTCCTGCTTTCACTCGCTTCTCACCTCCATCTTTTTTTTTCACTTTTTCCCCTCCCTCCCTCCCTCCCTTCCTCCCTCCTCTTTGTCTGCCTGCTGCTCAGGATCAGCCGAGTACTTTTGTTAATTCCTGTAAATTTAATTGCAGTAATGGTGGGCTGGAGTGTGGACGAGCGTCGCGGTGAGATTACGACGTTCAGACCGTCGCTTTTTCAGCCGAAGCGAAACGAAGCAAACAGGACCTGAATTATTCATAACAGCAGGGAGGCATTTATTCAAACAACACAGAGAGATGAGAACGTATTCGGGCCAAAATCGTACTACAAATAAATCGCTCCCGGAAAATATCTGCCGTATTATCTAGACTTCTGTCCTACTTTCTGATTCGGGGGTGAATTTTGTCTATGAACGTATGCTTTTATAAGTAAAGGTAATCTGAGTAGATGGTGTGACGTCGTGGTTGTAATTCTCTCTGGATCAAGTGAAGAGTTTGGTGATCGTTCTCCCGTTCTTTGGGTTCTTGAATAGCGAATGTTGAACTTGGAATATTCATGTATGAGCCGGATTGCACGGCAACCTGAGGTGGACGAGGAGGCGTCAAAGATGAAGGTGCTGAGGGACAGTGGAGCTCCTGAAAAGATGGTTTCCATGGTAACGGTTTCAAGTGAAAATGCAAAGTTGCGTCTGTCGTAAATGGGACCCGAGTCTTTCTGCGATAAAGTTTGTGAGGCAGGAAGAGGAGAGGAGGAGAGAAAGAGAGGAGGAGGAGAGGAGAGGGAGAGAGGAAGAGAGAGGAGAGTCGAGAGGAGGAGGAAGAGCGAGCGTGTTTTTGTTTGTGTCATCACAATTTCTTCTGATTAATCC
>NC_137653.1:2898383-2908320 GCF_963422515.1 Blennius ocellaris | reverse complement strand
TCTTCTCTGCGATAAAGTTTGTGGGGAGGAGGAGGAAGAGGAAGAGGAGGAGAGAAAGAGGAGGAGGAGGAGGAGGAGGAGGAGGAGAGGAGGAGGAGGAGGAGGAGGAGGAAGAGGAGGGTTTTTTGTTTGTGTCCATCACAAATTTCTTCTGATTAATCCAGACTAATGCTTCTTTTGTCACCAGCAGGCCTCCTTCTCCTCCTGCCAGGCTTCAAACAAATCAATTACAGCAGTACGAGGCGGCTGCTCTGCTCCTCCTCCTCTTCCTCCTCCTCTTCCTCCTCTCCTCTGCCTCCTCCTCCTCCTCTTCCTCCTCTTCCCCCTAGTTGTTGCTGTTGTTAACAAATAGGCATGGAGGGCTTAGGAAATGATAATTTCTTTAATCCCTTGATACTTAGCATTTAGAAAAACAGTAACACACACACCACACACACACACACACAATGACAAACTCCATATTTCAAAGTTTTTATGTTTTTTGGAAACGATCTTCAAGTTGTTTTTTTTGTTTTATTTCAAAGTTTTTATGTTTTTTTTGAAACGATCTTCAAGTTGTTTTTTTTGTTTAAAAGATAAAGAACTTAAAAAACGGATATAAAATATAATATGAATACTTTCACTCAACATTACCGACTTTTCTCTCTTTCTTTCTTTCTCTCTTTCTATGCTTTCTTTCTTTCTTTCTTTCTTTCTTTCTTTCTTTCTTTCTTTCTTTCTTTCTTTCTTTCTTCCTCCCTGTAATCCCGCTCAGCTGTTGGAACTTTTGTTAGCGACAAATAATTGATGCGCTGACTCAGCACAGCTGCTCTGATTGGACCATCTGCTTCTCCACACTCCTGAGACGTGGATTTGTAATCAGATTACTTGCTGCAGTGTGGTGGTGGGAGAACCGCGGCAACCACAACTACAGATACTCACATTAATGTAATGAAGTAGTACTTTCTTCCCAGGGGTGTGTGTTGTGTGTGTGGGGGGGGGGGGGTTATTATGGGATGGATGCTCGTACAAACTTTGTTGGGGCTCAGTGACTCACGTCGGCTGCTGCAGACAAACACTGCGTCCTCCCTCACATCGCCCGCAGCCTCAAAGTACAAAAGTTTTACACACACACACACACACACACACACACACACACACACACACACACACACACACACACACACACACACACACACACACACACACACACACACACACACACACACACACACACACACACACTGGGGGAGATGTTTACCCTGAGCTGCAGAGAGACGAGGATTTTCTTGATGTTTCTCCTCGACTGGAGATAAAGTGACCCTCAGTCAGAGAAAATTCCACTATAGATAAAGACGTACAGGAGGAGGTTTGCAGGAACTGTGCTGGAAAAAAAAAACAAAAAAACAACGAAAACCTTCATGAAGCGCAGTTCCACTTTCTAAACTTCATCCCTCCTACGAGTTCTCTGCGAAGCTCCCATGTCGACGGAGTTTGGTTCAAGTGGCACAAATAGTTAGAAAAGTTTTGCAGTCAAGAGCTGCACGTTTTTCCATAATGTTAAAACAATAAATAAAAAAAGACCATCAAGTTCAAATTGACGGGGCAAAATCCGTCCATCCATTCATGTCGTATCACAGTTTCACATTTTGAAAACAACTATTGTAAATATTGAAGCTCCAGAAAAAGGAAAAGAAACACTGCAGTGTGCATGCCAGGCCACTAGTCGGTGCTGCTGTGCATCTTGTTTCTTCTCGTTCGACGCGTGAGCAGAACTTGGGTCAATTTCCGGGCGCAGGGAGAACATGCAGCTTCTCCTCCCACACAGTTCCGTTTGGTTCGGTTCCTCCAGCAGAAGAAGAGCGATCAGGTTGTGTGTCGGGGTTGCAGGTTGCGTTAGTTTGCAGCGTTCTCCACAAACCGCCGTGAAAAGAAGCTGCGAGGCAGAATAATTAAATCATTCGGAGGAACTTTCTCTTGTGTGTCCTGTTTTTTTTGGGGGGGGGGAGTATGGGCCGTCTCTTCATTATTTTAGTCGGAGTCAGAGCCAAGTCTGGCTTTTTTTTTTTTTTTGTTTCTTTCATTTTATTTTTCCCAGCCCACAAAGGAGCTGGGTAGATTTTGTCCCGAGGCCTCAGTCTGCTAATGCACTTATGCAACAGTACAGGTTTGACTCATCCTGCAGCACAGCCGTCTCTCACCTGCTCGCCTGCCTTCATAACGTCCAGGACACGCCCGTCCAACGATTCGAGACGATTCGAGACTAAATTGTACGGCGTGTTGCCGTGCGATTTAGAGTGAAGGACAAAAGACATCGTCGGGAACCAACGATGTCTTTTGTCCTTCGCTCTAAATCGAAGGCATGCGGCTTTGAAGTCGACCGTCGTCGCGGTCTTGTGACCGAAGACGACCTGCGATTAAAATTCTGATTTGAGGTGAAGCCAACCAACTGACCAATAAATAGAACGTAGGATGAAACGACGCTCCGATCAGCCACGAAACCCAGACGGGAAAAGTGGGCGGGGCTCCGTTCATGTTCGCCTTCGCCAACGAAAGCTGGGGCAAATGTTTGTTTTTGTTGTTGTTGTAATTTATGTAATTTATCGTGTTTGTATTTTACCAACTTATAGCAAAAACTACAAACTCAATTTGCATGAATACCAATAGAGGGCGCCAGGCCCCCCCTGAGCAGGAAGAATTTTTTTTTAAATAAAATATTTTAATGACATGACATGACAATGGACTCTGAACTGAATTCGCTTAATTTTCTACAGATAATCTTTAGAGGATTTCTTGATTTCTGCTCTCTACAGTATGTGTGTGTGTGTGTGTGTGTGTGTGTGTGTGTGTGTGTGTGTGTGTGTGTGTGTGTGTGTGTGTGTGTGTGTGTGTGTGTGTGTTGTGTGTGTGTGAAAGCTGCCCAGAGGAGGCGGAGCTTAGTACCGATGACACGATGAGTGACTGACCAAATGAAACCAATCATTTGACGTCAGAGAGTCGAATAGGAAGAACATTGGCTGAAATTAAATAATAATGAAAAACCTCACCGAAGAAACGTATCACCAAAAACAAAAATTTGCCATTTAAAAAAAAAACAACATAAATCTCGCGTTTCGATTAGATTTTTTTCCTCAATACACTTAAAATGACTGCAGACATCAGATATATTGTCAAAAGTTAAAATGCATAAAAATGAAAACTCCATCACTCAACAAATTTGAGTTTTATCCAGGTTTAAACAAAAAGTGCAACTATGGAAACCCACAAGGGACGGAATGCGAAAAATGTTGAAAAACTGGAGAAAAAAAAACCCCTGCGAATTTTCAAAATTTAGCTCCAAATTCGATAAATCGACTTCTTTGCCAGCTATGAGGAGGTCAAATCAAGAGAACAGAACAACGTCGTCTTTTCATGACGAAGCAGCAGCGTGGCGGATCACATAACCCGGTCGTCCGTTGGTTCCATGGCGACAGGAGAGCCGGTTTCGGCGAATAGCTCATGGTGACCCGAGGAGGGTAGGAGTTCCTCCTCTTTACGATAAATCGAAACTCCGCCTTGGGTCACCGACTCCCCCCCCCCCCCCCCCCCCCCTCCACCAATGTGCAGGAGTTTTCAGTGTTTATGCAGGCGAGGACTCGACTCTGACCCAAATGGAAAAGACAAAGCCTGCAGCCGCCGCCGAACTCGCCCTTACAGTAGCTCGCAACTTTAGAAGCTGATGAATGATTCAATACAACACTGGGGGGCTACCAGCTGAACTAAAACACTTTGGATGGGAGACTTTTCTCTTGTCGGGAGAGTTTTTATCTGAAAAAAAACAAAAAAAAACCCCCATACAGAAATTCCTCTCTTATTCAGGCGCAGTGTTTTAATCATATTTTGTATGATTTATAGTCGCTCCGGTTCAACCTCTTAACATAATTGTTTTGCATAGATTATGTGGCCTTCAAATGCTCCTGGGAAATGAGAGTTGTGTTTTCAGATCTCGTTCTTTTTTTTCTTTTCTTTTTTTGAATTTTATTTAACAGTCAGAAAAAATGATGCCCTTTTAAAACGAGTGCTAAAGTCTTGTGTCGGCGTTGACAGAGTGTGTTCGTCTTGAGAGCCTGTCAGTGCCAGAAAACAATGTAAAAGCATGGCGAGAGCTGTCTTGTGACCATGGTTACCGCATATCAATACTACCAGAGGATTTAAAAGGGAAATAGTTGCAGTCGCATCGAGATCCTGCAGTAAAAGTGTCACAATAAAGATATTAGTATTTATGCGTTCAGTCTCCGGGCCTGTATGATATCATACTTTTACCAACGGTTTAATATACGATAGTTTTGTCGTTTCCCTGCAGCCGCTGGCGGATGATGATTCACATCGTGACTTTTAATTCCTCTCCCATTAATGACGCAGCAACTCCCAGCACATTCAGAATGAAAGAAAAGGATCCCAGCAACAGTAAAGAGGGAAGCATATTTCACAGCGGTGCAGTGAGCTGTGGGCTTTTCCGCCATCTGTCCCGCCGCTGCTCCCGTTAGCGGAGCGTCGTTTATCTCGGGGATCTGAACAAACTCAGCCTCGTCTGATTATCGTCCTCGACGAGACGAAAACCGTTTCCTTTAATGACGAAGCAGAGCTGATAAACCGAGAGTCACGTTCATATCTGCAGGGCAGAGTGGACCTCTCTCCCTCCGTCTCTCTCTCCCTCAGTCTCTCTTTCTCTGTTTCTCTCTCTCTCTCCCTCTCCATCTCTTTGCCCCCTCTTTCTTTCCCTCTCCCTCACCCTCTCTCTCTGTCTCTCTTTCTCCCACCGTCTCTCTCTCTCTCGCTGTCTCCCTCCCTCACCCTCTCTCTCTGTCTCTCTGTCTCTCTCTGTCTCTCCCCCTCCTTCTGTCTCGCGCTCTCTCTCTCTCTTTCCCTCTCCCCCTCCCTCTCTCGTTCTCTCTCTCTCTCTCCCTGTCTCCCTCTAGTTCTGTCTCGCTTTCTCTCTCTCTCTCTCTCTCTCGCTTTCCCTCTCCCTCCCTTTCTCTGTCTCCCTCTCATTCTGTCTCTCTCTCTCTCTCTCTCTCTCCCTCCCGCTCTCTGTCTCCCTCTCGTTCTGTCTGTCTGTCTGTCTCTCTCTCTCTTTCTCTGTCTCTCTCTCCCTGTCTCCCTCTAATTCTGTCTCGCTTTCTCTCTGTCTCTCTCTCTCTCTTTCCCTCTCTCTCTCTATGTCTACCTCCCTCTCTCTTTCAGTCTTGCTCGTGTTCTATCTCGCTCTCTCTCACTCTCACTCTCTGTCTCTCTCTCTGCCTCTTTCCCTCTCCTTCCCTTTCTCTGTCTCCCTCTTGTTCTCTCTCCCTCCACACTGTGAATGTTTCTCACACATAAAATCAATCGGCGTCGTGATGAACTGATGAATTTCCCGTCAAACTCGTGGCGGATCGATAAAATTCTTCTCAGAAGTTCCGTCTGCCTCCTGAATATTCCCCCTCTCCTGCTCTCGGGCGGGAAGACGAGCGGAAATCAAACTGGCGAGAGCCGGAGAGCAGAAGCAGGCGAGAGGAGGAGGAGAAGAAGAAGAAGGGCATTGTGGGAAGTGTCTCGCTGTCCTTCACAGCGTCTCTCCCGGTCCCACCTCGCATGTTTTATTCAGAGTGCCGAGTCAGCTGGTCGGGAGGTCGTCGGGCCGAAGAGGCACGTCGGAGCCGTCACACGGCGGCGGCCAAGACAAACACACGCCGCGCCGCTTTACGACTGTCAGTTTGTCGTTTATTAGCTGCTGTGTAAAGTTCACTGTTCACTCCATCAAGTGGCTCGGTTTTATGGGCAGAAGCCAAAGAAAGAGAGAGAGAGAGAGATGTGAAGGTCTGAACAGTAAACAAACACCTTCTGCTGTCTGGAAGCTTTAAAACAATCTCAGGTTCTCGTCTGATGAATTCCACTTTAACGACGATCGGCTCAGAATCGGGGGATTTTTTTTGTGTACGTCTCGTCTGAACACTGTATTCTGTGTATAAAGATCCCGTTGGAGGTGGAAGAAGACAAAAAGTTCAGTATTACAGCCTTAGAATGAGAAGAATAAAACCGGCTGAGCACTTTAAAGTGCAAACAGTCTCTTTCCGACGATCCTGGAGTCTCTCCGACTCAAACACCAGCAGGTGCAGAAGAGCTTGATTCGCTCTTCCAGCAAATACGTTCAGCGTCCAGTTGGATTCGGTTCGGATTTGCTCAGAATGACAGCGTGAAGCACCGGCGACAGTATTTACAGGAGGGTTTTGCGAGTTTAACGCCTGTTTACACGAGAACAATCCGCTGGAAACGCTGTCGTTTGTGTGACTTTGACATAAAGGAGCCGCGAGTCTCGACAATCAAATGCGACATCGTGGGGCTGAACGTGTTTCAGGAGGAAGTCGTCAAACACATTGGAGGGTTTTTTTTTTTCTTTTAAGGTCTTCAGTATTCCAGTACACCTGGACTTATTCCGGTCGTGTCCTTGTAAGGTCACACATAATCGAAACGTCACCGTTCCCCCGCGGAGGGTAAAATCTGATTAGGTTTAGTGGCACCTTTGCTGCATGAATTTGAATATTAATGAGGGGGAAAGGATTTAAGCGACTTGCTCTAACATGGAGATGCTTTAGAAAGAGAAAAAAAACAACCTTTCTGACCACAGTCCTAATCCGGAGAAATCCGATACTCATTTAATTATTGAAAACAAACTGGTGGAAATGCTCACAAAGGTAGAAAGCAGACGTCTAAATACAGTCCAGACACAAGACCAAATCAAGTTTAAAAAACCAGTGTGAATCCATTGGGAACGCCAGCCAGAAACCGGTTTCATCCTAACATTTCAGTGACCTCGGATGGATATTCATGTATTTTTTACACATAAGGACACGTAGTTCCTTTGAATAGCTCAACATTGGTTTAAAATCACGGCCGGATAAAGAAGCCTGAATAAATAAATGGTCCAAGTTGTATTTCCCAGAGCGGTTATTGCGCCGTCCTTTTTATGTCTTCCGACCAGAAAAGTTCAATCTGCTGCTAGCTTTAGCATTAGCCCAAGCTGTGTATCGTTACTGGTTACTATTTGAATAATCTCCTGTTTAGGGAAGGAGCCTCAATGATTTGAACGAACTCAAACTTCCTAACAGTAAGATAAAACAAGTCCCGTTGGAAGGAGCATTAGCATTAGCCTGTATCAACAGTTGCTGGATTAGCATTAGCCACCTTAAATTAACATCCCTTCTAAAGGTCCATCTGGTGAAATTGTTCGAAAATTCAGTGTGAAACATGTAAGAGGCTATAAACTAGTGCTGGCTTTAGCGTTAGCTGAAGCAAATGCCTCTATAGTTACTATTGAGTTAAACTCCTATTTACTCCAGGAAAAAAACCCCACCTCAGACGATCTTTACATTTCAATTCAACTCAGTCCGACTCGTCAATGTCAACCCTGATCAGTGATATGAAGTTAAAAAAAAAAAAAAACAACTAAAAGAATTGTAATATGATTACTTGAGCAGAGCGCCGCAGTAATTCTGAAGGAGTGGAGTTGACTGGAAGCCGTGTGGGGAAAACGTGAGGAAGCACAGCTCGTGTAGCGGCGGCGGTGTAGCGGTGGCGGTGTAGCGGAGGCGGTGTAGCGGCGGCAGGCCGCCGGGGCCTCAGTGACTGATGGCAGGAGGCGGCAGCATCCGTCCCCCCGCTGGAAATCTGTGTCTCTGGATGAATATCTGATGAGCCGCCTGCAAAGCTCAGCAGAACTCCGCATGGCATACGTCAAAAATGTTCCTGCCGTATGCAAATAAATAACTCCTGACTCCTGCCTGCGGGAGGGAGGCGTGGCGCTAAATCCCGGCTCCGGTGGACACACGCCGATGCTAATGCTACGTCCGGTGGGTTGCTTCACGTTGCGTTAGTTAGATCAGGCTCCTCCTCCAGTGAACAGGAGTTTAGTGAGTTAGTAAACTTTTGGGAAAAAAAAAAAACCTCCTTTGCTAATGCTATCGGTTAGCTTCTCGCTACTCCGCCGTGCCTCCTCTTCGCCCAGATCGATGGAATAATATTACGGTGGGAGGAAAAACAGGATGGTAAATCTGTCTCTCCTCATTCCTTCAGTAATTGAATTTCCTCTCAGCCCCCCCCCCTCGTATAACGGCTGCCATTATTGGTAAAGCTCCGAAGCATTTTAATCTGTGTGAGCATGTGTGTGAGAGAGTGTGGACAAAAAGTGGGTTAGGGGACGTAAGCCCTCAGCAGAGCGTCCTGTCAATCTGTTATCCATCCACGTCGCCTCCACAGGGCAGGGGGGGGGCGGTCCCCTCTTCCCCCCCGGACCCATGACACTAAGAAGATTACACCCCGTCCACGGCCGCGGTGATTCCAGGAACAACCGGAGCAGGAAGTGAAGCACTCGGGTGGATGAACGGCAAAAAGGGCAAATCAAGAGGGGCGTTGTCTGAGTGGGCTCGGGGTAAAAAGGGGGGGGGCATCATGGAGTCGATGGAGGGCACGCACATTTATCTAATGACTGGAAATGTGAGACCCTGGCGTCCTGGTCCCGTCTCCTGTCTCCTGTTTGTTCTTCTGGCCCCGTCGGTCAGTTCGATGAGTGTAAACTGGTCTAAGCTGATGAGACGAGCCTGAAATTGTAGTTTTCTGCTTGACGGTCTCTCACTTCCTGTCTGAACGGACTGCAAGCAGAGCGTGGGCCGCCCGGGGCAAGGCCTGGCCTTTACTGTCTCGAGCCGTTTTGGCTGCTTGTCTCTTGCTGTTCAGGGATTAATGTGTGACCCAGTGGGGGGGACAGACAGAGAGACAGAGGGACAGACAGACAGAAGGTCTTCCTCGGCCACCAGGAGAGCTCCACCCCGTTTCAGCTCAATTCGTCCTGCTGACGACGCAGAGACGTTTTCTCTTTTGGCGTCATTTTGAGCTGCTTCCAAACTTCAATGTCTGGAGATCGACCAGGACGTCCATGTCCGTCCTGAGAGACAGTAGGGGGGACCTTGTATAAACCTTGACAATCTTGTTTCTTTTTTCAATTCCATGGCCCTTCACCTCTGTCCTGTCGCTTTGTCCTGTCTCGTCCTGTCACTCTGTCCTGTCTCCTCCATCACTCTATCCTGTCTTGTCCCATCACTCTGTCCTGTCTCCTCCCGTCACTCTGTCCCGTTACTCTGTCCTGTCACTCTGTCCTGTCTCCTCCCATCACTCTGTCCCGTCACTCTGTCCTGTCTCCTCCCGTCACTCTGTCCTGTCTCCTCCCGTCACTCTGTCCTGTCGCTCTGTCCTGTCGCTTTGTCCTGTCTCGTCCCGTCACTCTGTTCTGTCTCCTCCCGTCAATCTGTCCCGTCACTCTGTCCTGTCTTGTCCCCTCACTCTGTCCTGTCTCGTCCCCTCACTCATCTACAGAGTCTTGGCAGATTGGAAAGTGCAGTTTACTGCCTGAAACACACAAAAAATAAGAATCCTCCAATTATTTCTTCAGCCTGTCTCTCCATCTCGTCCCTCCATCCTGTAACTCTGTCCACTCCCTCCGTCCCATCCAGTCCTTCAGTCCCCATCCCTTCATCCAGTCTTCTGTCCCTGCTGATTCCTTCACTCGTAATGCCACAGAGCCGTCCTCTGTCTCTTCCAGCCATAAAATCCTGCTCTCTTCCTTCATATCTCAGTTTGTCCTTTTCTCCTCTTCAGACGTCTCCTTCCTGTCCACAAACATGTCGTCTTCATCTCCAACTTCGTCTCTCCTTTGTCTCTTTTTCATCAGTGAGTCATAACATCTCCTCCTAAAGCACTCGTTTACCATCAGTCACCAGTGTCTTTCTCTCTGTCTCTCCCTCTGTCTCTTTGTCTGTCTTTCTTTCATTCTCTTTGTCTCTGTCTCTCTCTTTGTCTGTCTTTCTCTCTGTTTGTCCCTCTTTCTCTCTCTCTCTCTCTCTCTCGGTCTGTCTCTTTCCCTGTGTCTCTCTCTTTGTCTGTCCTTCTT
>NC_137653.1:2870883-2893383 GCF_963422515.1 Blennius ocellaris | reverse complement strand
ACCTTGACACGTTGACACCTTGACCTTGACACCTTGAGACCTTGAGACCTTGCCCTCTGTTCGGCGCGTGACTTCAAGCGTGGCAAATCTCAAACTAAAAGAGTGTCGCCGATCGCCACGCCAGGCTGCCGGGAGCAAAAGAGCGCGTGCAGATTGATCCGTCGAAGGAAAACAGTGTGAATGAAGCTCAGTTCTCAGAACAGCTTTCGCCAAATGAGCGTCGCCCCGGGGTCGAGATATCAGCCGGTTCAGCCCGGCTACGGGACGGACGCGTTCAGGCCGCGACTCCCTTGTTTGTGTGGCTGAAAATCCACGTTTCCTTTTTATGCACAAATGTTAAAACTCAATCAGACTTTCTTCCTCAGACGTTCCGCAGCCAATGAGACTTCCTCCCCACTCATTCTTTCGTTCTTTCTCTCTCTCTCGACAGTGATCTGCAACTTCCGGGGCTCGGTGAGTCAAGGTTTGGCTCTGGAGGTGGGAGAGACGGTTCAGATCCTGGAGAAATGTGAAGGTAAGCCTCGCAGCCTCGCCGGGTTGCAGTGTGGGCGGGAGGCTTCACACAGGAAGTGTGTCCTTGATTATTGTGGCGGCAGAGGTGGAACTTCACCCGTAGATATTCTTCAGGCTGAGAGAAGAGTTCAAAGATTCTCTTCTAATCCGTTGGTGCACATTAAGCCAAAAGTTTGGACACCAGAGAGCTGCAGTCGTTGTCCATCGACCGGCTCCTGGGCAGAAGAACTACCGTATGATTCCTAATAGAAGAGCACACGTGTTTTCCAAAGACGTGGAGCCGGAGAGGAAAGAACAAGCTTCACTACCTGGGAGGCTTCAGTTGAATAATGTGGAAAAATAGACCTTATATGGTCAATACTACACTGTGTACTAGTAAATACTACACTGTGTATTAGTAAATACTACAATGTGTACTAGTAAATACTACACTGTGTATTAGTAAATACTACACTGTGTACTAGTAAATACTACACTGTAATATTGCACTGTGTACTAGTAAATACTACAATGTGGACTAGTAAATACTACACTGTGTACTAGTAAATACTACAATGTGTACTAGTAAATACTACACTGTAATATTGCACTGTGTACTAGTAAATACTACACTGTGGACTAGTAAATACTACACTGTGTACTAGTAAATACTACAATGTGTACTAGTAAATACTACAATGTGGACTAGTAAATACTACACTGTGTACTAGTAAATACTACAATGTAGACTAGTAAATAATACACTGTCTACTAGTAAATACTAGAATGTGGACTAGTAAATAATACACTGTGTACTAGTAAATACTACACTGTGTACTAGTAAATACTACAAATGTGGACTAGTAAATACTACACTGTGTACAAGTAAATACTACAATGTAGACTAGTAAATAATACACTGTCTACTAGTAAATACTAGAATGTGGACTAGTAAATGATACACTGTGTACTAGTAAATACTACACTGTGTACTAGTAAATACTACACTGTAATACTACACTGTGTACTAGTAAATACTTCAATGTGGGCTAGTAAATACTACAATGTGGACTAGTAAATAATACACTGTGTACTAGTAAATACTACAATGTGGACTAGTAAATAATACACTGTGTACTAGTAAACACTACACTGTGTACTAGTACATACTACAATGTAGACTAGTAAATAATACACTGTGTACTAGTAAATACTACACTGTGTACTTGTAAATACTACACTGTAATACTACACTGTGTACTAGTAAATACTTCAATGTGGGCTAGTAAATACTACAATGTGGACTAGTAAATAATACACTGTGTACTAGTAAATACTACAATGTGGACTAGTAAATAATACACTGTGTACTAGTAAACACTACACTGTGTACTAGTACATACTACAATGTAGACTAGTAAATAATACACTGTGTACTAGTAAATACTACACTGTGTACTTGTAAATACTACACTGTAATACTACACTGTGTACTAGTAAGTATTACACTGTACTAGTGAATATTACACTACACAATATGTGGAATTTATTTTGGTGGGTTTGTGCAAAACAGTAAAATGGTGCAAACAAGAAAAAACCCGCAAAGCAGGAGCAAAAGAAAATCAATTTTTTGCTTCTTCATTTTTTTTTATATATTTCCACGACACTAGTAGTTTTCCACTTTCTCTGGTTGAAGCTCTCCTTTGCTTGTTGCCCCCGTTGCATCAGGGTCTGTTCATCCTCGCAGCTCCAGATTAAAAGAAAAATAAAAGCGTGTCGAGTTACGCTGCCGCCATCACTGACGTGTCCAGTTAAAAAACAAAGTGACTCACATAACGGGTGCAAATGGCCCCTAATTGCCCCACCAGGGCCCAACTTATCAGCTGCCCCCCCCCCCAGGGGGCAGAAAGCGAAAGGGGGGGTTAAGGGGGGAGTATCGTATTTGTTTTGCTTGCCTGTTGTTGGTCTCTTCACCCGACCGTATCGACTGAATGGCATCTCCAAGCGATGGGGCTGGTCGATGCAGCAGGAGGGCGTGTTTGCTCGTTCTGCAGTTATTGATGGAAAACACTTAAAAAATAAAAATAATAAAAAAAATCAATCGTTTCCACAACTTGGTTCAGTTTCTCTTATTAAATGCCACAGCACATTAAAAAAAAAGAAACCATGTTAAATGAACAGTTAACATGTAAATCTGCATAAATTATTATTATGCATTAATTATTTTTAAAGAGTTTGGAGACACAAACGGTGTTCCTGTACATAAACGATCACATTTTAAATGAAGATTTGACTCATTTCTGAGTAAATCTCTTTTACCTATCTACACTGTGTGTATATCAATCCTGGCAATTTACGCTTTTTTTTTTTTTTTTAGAGGATTTTTCTTTTTTACTGGATTGTTTTCTTTTTTCTTTTTACATATTCTATTTTTTTGGTGCTCTTTTTTGCTCTTGTTTATATTTGTACACATGTTTACATATTTTAATTCCTTAACTTTATAAGTTCTGCACCTTTTTACCTTGAGCTGTTGTAAGTTTGTGTTTCCCCCTGGCGAGGAATAAAAGCTCTCTACTCTACTCATTTCAGGATCACGTCAAGAGGCTGTAGAAAGTCGGTTTAAAGTAAATCAGCAGGAAATTTCGTTTTGTATTTTTGCACCACAGGAGATATTTTATATATATATTTAATATTTTTAGAGCTGAGGACACAGATTCATAAAAAAAGAAAATATAAAATATGTATTTAATATTTTCTGCATGTATGAATCTGTGTCCTCAGCTATAAATTACTATTAATGTATATTATACTTTAGATCTGTACAGGGACACTGTCCCCCCCCCCTCCCCTCCCGAAAGGGATCCCCGGGGACGTTGTGATGGTGGAATGGAAATGACAGGCACGCTTACAGAAAGCCAATCCTCCACTCCCCTAAATATGGATTGCCGTCATAACACTTGAGAAAGCATCAGACGTCGATTATGCGGGCGCAGCAGCAATTTAGAGGACGGAGAGTGAAGAAGGCCTGAAGAGGCCAGAACCGCAGAGACGCTCTAATTATGTTGGCGAGCAGATCGTGGACAGGAAGCCGCCGTCCAGCAGGGACACTTTGTTTTAAGCTCTTCAGTGTTTCACCGTCTCCCTTCAGACCGTTTTCTTTACCGAGATGGAGTGAAAAGACTTCAACAGAGACAAAAACGTCAAAAATACTATAGGATCTGTACCTTTATTATCTTTATTTTACATTTATTAATAACTACCTAATTTCTTGGTCTTGATTCTTAAAGTACATCCATCCATCCATCTGTCTGTCCATCCATCCATCTATCCATTCATGTATTGATCCATCCGTCCATCGGTCTGTCCATCCATCCGTTCATCATCCATGCATCCATCCAACATCCATCCAACCACCCATGCATCTATTATCAATCTATCCATCCATCCAACCATTCATCCATCCATCCATGCATCTATTATCAATCCATCCATCCATCCAACCATCCATGCATCTATTATCAATCTATCCATGCATCCATCCAACATCCATCCATCCATCCATGGTCCATGCATAGATGGATGATCCATGCATCTGTTATCAATCTATCCATCCAACCATTCATCCATCCATCCATGCATCTATTATCAATCCATCCATCCATCCATCCATCCAACCATCCATGCATGTATTATCAATCATCCATCCAACCATCCATCCAACCATCCATGCATCTATTATCAATCATCCATCCATCCAACCAATCATCCATCCATCATCCATCCAGCCATGCATCTATAATCAATCCATCCATCCAACCAACCATCCATCCATCCAACCATCCATGCATCCATGCATTTATTATCAATCTACCCATCCATCCATCCATCCATCCATCCATCCATCCATCAACATAATAATGAAGTTGTTACTACTTAAAAAAATCCATGTTCAAATCGTCTTTGTTGAAGTCTGTTTCTATTTGTATTTTGGGGTTTGGTCATTAGGAAACACACCTTCCAATGAGAAACTAACTTCAAGGGAGAGAAAAAAAACTGGCACGTGTGCAGGATTTGTAATAGTTACAAGCTCAATTACTTAACTTTGAAGTGAAAACTTTTAATTTGAATTTACTTCATCGCCACAGTTTGGGAGTCAATAAATCGTACAGTCTATATGCTAAAGCCTGTACACACGCTTTATTTTTTCAAATTGCTTTGACACACACACACACACACACGCACACGCACACGCACATCATTATCATATAGACGAGAGACGGGGGAGTAAACACGACGAGGCCGGTGAATGAATCCTGATTGGTCATTAATTAACCCTCCAATTAACGTCTCCGTCACCTGATTTAAATCGGGTGACGGAGGAGCCGCTGAGGAGTGAATCGCGGGACGACGAGACGAAGGTCTAGACGTCGGGTGAAGTGGTTAAATCTGTCGTTCCGTCACAAAAACGACTCGGCGGCTCGTCACTTTATACCTCCTTTTTCCTGATTTATCCTCAAAAGTCTTTGTTTTGGAGGATAAAATAAGTGTCGTGGTGCTTTAGAGACGACGAGGTAATAAACCTTTAAGGGTTTGATAAATCGGCAGCTCGTCAGACATTCTCTCATAAATACTTCCACATAAAACAATATATATATATATATATATATGAATAGATTTCTCTCTTTCCCTTCACCGAGGCCTCAGACAGGAGTCACCCAACCTTTACATTTCCACAATCCGTCTTTATTTCCACCTGGCTGGAGACAAATGGCGTCCCCCGCTGTCTGGGAGGACGTGTGGATGTCTCTCCTGTACGTCTTTAGTCCCTGGATGCGGCTCTTGTTTCGGCTGTCAGGGTTTATCGTCCCGAGCCGAGCGGACGTCTCTGACAGGTCTCGTGCTCCACAGAGGAATCTGATAAATGTGCCCCCATGTGGAAAAGAGCTGCCGAGACCTCCGTCACTGCACACTTTGCTTCTTTATACAGTACGTCTCTTTGTACGTTTATACAGACGGAGCTCACGCTCGTCACGCTTTCCTTTTTTTTTGAATCCTGACTTCAGACGGTGTCTCTGTGGGAGCGTACGGTCAGTGGTCATAATGTTTTGGCTCATCAGCAGTTTGCACGTCTGTCATGTGTGTCGTTAACGAGGTTAAAGAGACAGAATCCATTTTCTTTTCTCAAGTTTCTTTACGCTGGAAAAATCCTCACTCTTTAAATCTGAAGCAGCGATTCTTTCTTTCTTTCTGTTTTTTTTAAACTTAACAACTTTTTTTTTTGGTTCGCGTTTCTTCTCTCGTATCTTCAAGGTGGAATATATTCAATTAAATGTCTCTTTGTGCCGAAATGCTTCATGCAGAGTCACTCTGCCGTCAAACCGCTGACTCATCGCTGCTTTTAACTCCGAATCTCGTCCGTCTTAGTCACTGCTGTTTGTGTTTTCTTTTCAGGATGGTACCGAGGATTCTCAACCAGGAAGCCAAATGTCAAGGTGAGACCGACTGAGAGCTTCCACTCAATTTCACATTCACACTTTATATCTATTCATCCTCTCCTTTCATATGATGAGATAGAGTCGCTGGTTTTCATCCGTATGTGTTTGACCTTCCTGTTTTACTTTTTTTTTTTCTTTTTCTTAAGTTTATTTCGGACACGTCGGTACACAACAAAGATAAACTAACACAAACAAGAAACATAACAGAGTTCTTGATTATGGTGTAATCAGGTTTAGTTCTTCTGACATGTAATAAAATGCATCATTCAAACTGAAGCTGTTATGAAACGTCTGGCAAGGATGTCTAAATATCGTCTTTCAATTTGGTCCTTTGTCACTTTTTTTTTTTTACCAAAACAACATAAACTGAAGAAAGAATGACGACGTCGTCACAAAACAACAAAGTCTAGTGGCCATTAATGTTTTCATTGAGGGACGGAGAAGGTGGAGGAGGAGGTGGTGGAGAGGGAGAAAGTGGGGGAGGTGGAGAGGGAGGTGTAGAGGGAGGAGGTGGAGAGAGAGAAGGTGGTAGAGGTGGAGAGGGAGAAGGTGGTAGAGGTGGAGAAGGAAGAGGTGGAGAGAGAGAAGGTGGTGGAGGTGGAGAGAGAGAAGGTGGTGAAGGTGGTAGAGGTGGAGAGAGAGAAGGTGGTAGAGGTGGAGAAGGAAGAGGTGGTGGAGGTGGAGAGAGAGAAGGTGGTGGAGGTGGAGCGAGAGAATGTGGTAGAGGTGGAGAAGGAAGAGGTGGTGGAGGTGGAGAGAGAGAAGGTGGTGGAGGTGGAGCGAGAGAATGTGGTAGAGGTGGAGAAGGAAGAGGTGGTGGCGGTGGAGAGAGAGAAGGTGGTAGAGGTGGAGCGAGAGAAGGTGGTAGAGGTGGAGCGAGAGAATGTGGTAGAGGCGGAGCGAGAGAATGTGGTAGAGGTGGAGAAGGAAGAGGTGGTGGAGGTGGAGAGAGAAGGTGGTAGAGGTGGAGAGAGAGAAGGTGGAGAGAGAGAAGGTGGTGGAGGTGGAGAAGGAAGAGGTGGTGTCGGCGGAGAGGGAGGTGATGGAGAAAGAAGTGATGGAGCGACACCTTTAAAGGTGAAATGATTGGCTTGACATGAAGTCAAAACGATGTTCTGCTGACGTCGTCTCTGAAACGACGACTTCACGCTGAAAACAGAACAAAAGTCGGATCCTTGAAGGGAAAATCTGATTTGAACTTCAAATCTTGAAGTTCTTTTCTCCCACGGAAGCGTCAGACTGTCAGTCGTTATTCAACTCCTGGATCGTTTTCATGCTCGGAACAACAGGCGACGTTTTGAAGCGGAAGTTTGTTCAATGAATCCGGAGACTTCGGTTTGAACGTACGTCACTGAAGGGTTCACGATTCAGTCAAACAAAATAGGCTCATGAACATCAAAGCACTTCCTGTCTCAACAAAACAAAAGCAAAATGTAAATCCGGTGTGACGCAAAGTGAAAATCCTCCTTCGTTGTCGGTCGACGCTTTTCTGGTTTTGTTTGTTCGTAAAGATTCAAGAGTCAATCATCATAAATAGAAAGAGATTCTGTTGGAGCATCACAGCGCAACACGGTCCTTTTTATTATTTATTGTATAATTTCGAATACCTTCTGACTCTCATGCATCTCGACACGTCTTACAGCGCCCCCCTCAGGCTGGGTGTGACTACTACAGCTTCGCGTGGACGGACGCTGTGTCTCGACTCTTTGTTTTGGGCTGGTTTTATTTTGAAAAACCGAGATGTTTCCGTCTCTCCGCCTCCAGAGCGTTTGTGTGGCGTGTGGATGAATCCAGCGCAGCCTAATGAGGCAATCAGAATTCTCCGGACAGATTTTTAGCGAGCGGCCTCCACGACCCGGCGCTCTGTGACTCACGGCCTTGTACCCATCTGTCTCCGTTTGAAGCAGCATGTCTGGATCAGCAGCTTACACACTTTCTTTTTTTTTTTTTTGTTTTGGCCTTCATAATAAAAAAAAAAAAAGAAAAGCTTGCCTTTGTGTTGAGCTCTGGCCCATTGCCCTCCATGCTCTCTGTTTTTATTTATTTATTTGTATCCTTCTAAAGCTACATCAGAGGCTTTTAGCGGGAGTCAGCGAGGTTCTGCCGCTCTGCAGTGGGGATGAATGAAAACACATTTTACACTCTGGCTTCGTCTCGGCGACAAGGAGGAACACAAAACCAGCTTATGGTCACAGTTGATCTAATAAATCAGTTCAGTAGTGGGAAGAATTCCTCACAGGTTCCTCTAAATATAAAGTTAAAAAAAAGAAGAAAAAAATGGAATTCATCAGTGAACCAAATGGAGGTTTTTAGTTTAGTGTCGTTTATTTCGGACGTGTTGGTGCGTAACAAAAACAAACATAACAGAGTAAAGCAAACAAGACAAAAGAAAACAAAACAAAACAGTGATATAATTAAGAAATAATGGCCCAAAAGGAGAAGGAAGAATCTTGTCGCTTATTCACATCAAAGGTTCATTTGTACCTTTGTATTCTACATGAACATACTTCAAAACAAAACACAAAAACAAACCAGCAAATAGAAATAAAGATAAATAATAAATCATCCTTATAGCCCTTCCTCCCTGCACTTTGTGAAAATCACAGCTTTGTACAGTTTTTTTTTTAATTGATTGAGGGTTGACAAGAAATTTTGCGGAAGTAAGTTAAACTCTACAAAATCAACACGCGATTTAAAACCTTGAATGAAGCATGACTTTATAAAGACTGAAGCTGAAATCTGAAAACATCCAAACATTACTGGTATGAGACGGAACAGCGCATGAGTTACACTCATTAACGGACTCAGTTACATCTTTAAAAAGTATTTGAGTTACAGAAGATAAAAAAATAAATGTCCTTGTCGTCGTGTCCTGTATTAAAGCAACTCTTTACTGCTGGAGCTCCACAGTCAGTATTAGTGTTCGATATTTGAGGAAAAAGTGTAAAATAAAAATGTTAGTCTCACTCTTCTAGCACACATTTTGTATTTTTTAGTGTTTTTCTGTAACTGAATACTCAGGTTGTAGTACTCCAGAGTGATCTGCAGGCATATTTAAGGTTTTAACGTATCGTCAGAGTCCTGCTCAAGCACTAATTCCGACCCCCTGAACTATTTCCACGTCTTTGTTGCTTCATATAGTCACTTCTCTCCTCTTTCCAGCGGTTTCCATGTCATGTGTTTGTCCTGTGAAAAGCTCTTAACCCAGAAGTGGGACGTTCCCCCGATGAGAACTTTCCCCAAATTCCCGTCTGCCTGAACGCCGGATAAGACTCCCCCTCTCTGTGCTGTAAAGACTAATCTCCTTAAGGTCGCTGGTCCAGCTGTTGTCGCCGCTGGATTACGTTTTTAAAACCGGAGCGTTCTTGAATTTTTGTTGTTATGCTTTTCTGAAAGAGAGGGTTGCATAACCATTGTGAAGAGAGCGTTTACAGCGACAGCTACATGCACGATACAAGTCATTTTAGAAAAGCTCTCCTGGATTCAGGTACTCCTGCATTATTGAGGTTGAATCTATTTATAGTTTATAGACCCAGAGAAGGAGAGCAACTTTTGTCCCCAATGCCTCCTCAAGAACTCGAAGGGGTGACAGTAACCTGGAATTATATTTGTAGTTTTTGTGCAATATTGTCCATGTGCAATAACCAGTGTGTCCTGTGCAATACTGCAAATCTGCTGCTTTTAAGATACTAGCTATTTTATTTATTTATTTTTATTTGTAATCTATTATTATTATTATTATTATTGAATAATAATATAATAATTATTAATAATTTGTTATTACTACTCCTACTACTATTATAGTAATTCTAATTATTATTATACTAATTATACTGTTATCATTGTTATTATTAATATATATATATATATATTAAAATTTTTAGGTTTTTTATATTTTAGTTTTTTTATTTATTGCTGCACACAACTGTTTTTAAGAAACTAGCTATTTTATTTATTTATTTATTAATTTGTAATCTATTATTATCATTATTGAATAATAATAATAATAATTATAATAATAACAATAATAAATAAAAAATTTATTACTACTATTACTATTATAGTAATTCTAATTATTACTATACTAATTATACTGTTATCATTGTTATTATTAATATATATATTAACATTTTTAGGTTTTTTATATTTAAATGTTTTTATTTATTGCTGCACACAACTGTGGAATTTATTTGGTCATTACTTGGATTTACTACCTCAGTAGCAACTACCATTTCTCTCCTGCCTTTTTATGTATCGCTCTTTGCCCACCTAATTTCCCCTCCGGGATAAATAAAGTTGTTTTTTTCTGATTTCTGATAGCTTGTGAGTGAAAGTGTCTCATGGTGTTGCTCTGCTGCGTCTCTAGAAAACCAGAGGATGAACGATTCCCAGCTAAATAGTAAATAAATAGTAAATAATTTTATTGCAGCTCACCTCCCAGCAGGAACAATCAGGAGAAAAGTTGAAGCTTTCATGCAAATCGAACGATTGTGTCTCTGGAACAAAGTTTCTGCCGCCTCAGAGGATCAAATGCTCACGTCAGGATTGAAAACGCGCCGTTTCATGTCTTCACTCGCATCGTTTTATTTTTCAACTCAAAAGGTTGACGGAGTCTCGTCGTCCTTCAGGGTTTTTGTCTCCATGAAGCAGAAAGTGCTTCTTTAAAAGGTGGGATCTCCTTTCAGTTCACTCGTTTATTCGGTCAACCAAATACAAAATGCAACAACAAAGAAAAAAAGAAAAAACAGAGGACGAACGAAGGGTTTAGGCTGAAGTTAATCTTATTTTGCCGAACCCTGAACATAATATGTGTAAAGTTGAAGAAAGAGAAGAAAAAAAATGACAAAAACTTGCATTTTCTTTGCCATTAATGATAAAAATCCAAACATAAACTGTGACATAACAGGATTTTCCCCGTCTTTCCAAACACAGTTCGTGTCCAGAGTTTCCCCCAACACACATGAGCCAAAACATTATGACCACCCACCTAAAGTAACCTGCTCAACGCTCATTAAACGTCCTCATCTGAAGCAGAATCGGTGTAAACGGCCTTGTTTGAGTTCCATCTTCAAACTGACTGAAGCTGATGAAGTTGAAGTTTCTGCTCTGAAACATCAAGAGAGCGTCTCTGGTTTCCGCAGTGACCGACTTTAAAAAAAAACCAGCCTGTCCCACCCAATGTAAACATTTTAAATAAATCATACGCAAAGACACGTCTGAGTTTTTCTTCACATCCTCCACTTCCAAAACATTAAAACGACGACAGTCGACGATATTGAAGTAAACACATTTCTAATTCCTGTTTAGCTTGTGCAAGATTAGAAACATTGAAATGCGTTAGCGAGACGGTCAGCACTGCGAATGCAGGCCTCGGGTTCAGAGACGCGCGAACGCGGAAAACCCTGGCGTGACTCTCGACAATAGAGGAAGTGGAACACTTTGTGTTATAATCACAGTGATTTCATCGTCGAGCCGCCGTGTCTCAAATTACAGACTTCAGAGCTTCACAATCCCTCGTCTTTCCTCCGGCGAGGACGGCGAGCGACGCTCGACGCCACAGGAGATCCTGGGCGACAATAAAATGATAAAAAAAAAAAAAATTTTAAACAGTCTGAGATGAAGTGCAGCTGCAGCTTCCTCTCACTGAAACTACTTGGAAACCATTAAATAAATCGCGAGTGAAAAGCGGATCCTGGGCAGGAGGGATTCCTCTGGGTGGGAGGAAAGTGGCTCGCTGGAGGTGTTTAGTGAAAATAATGAAGGAAATGAGGGCAATAATTATCAAAGTAACATTATCATTATATGAATCGTCTACCTCCGGCACGAAGCGGCTTCGTTATTTATTATTATTTCAGTAAAGTTTTTTTTTTTTTTAAGAATAAAGCTTAAGAACGATGTTGAATAAAGTGATCAGATTAATTAAATAATTAATTAAATAGTGCTTTGCTGTGTGTGAGTAGCCAGATGCAATCAACATGATCTCGACTTGTATTTTTCTCGTGTTTCTTCAAACAGGCCGTTATGTAACAGGCGTGAGCGCGATACGGCGTCCGATGGTCGACAGAGTCGCGCGTCAAACTCCAATAAGACAAGGCCACTCTAATCAGGTGGAAGTGTTCACCATGACTTTTCATCCGATTTATTCCGTTTTATGTAACTTTAAAAAGGGTTTGCTTGTTAAATAACAGTCTTTGTCTTTGTGGAACAGGCTGATTTTCAGCCTTTTGTCTGCATCACAGGAACCAAACATCCACTTCTAATAGAGATAGTATTGCTGTTTTGTTTTGTTTTACCGCGAACTAAGTTTTGTCACAAGAAGAGGATCTTCCTCTCCGTTCTGCTCCTTTATTCTCTGTGGGAGCCTGTTAAATAATTGATCCTCTTTGTAACTGCGCTGCTGACCAGTGGTGAAAACACCCAGGGTCATAAATGATTTAGCTCTGCAGTTTTTGGAGGCAGACGTTTCCCCCACCCCTCTTCAGTTCACCCTCCACACAAAAGACGTCTGCCAAAGCAGACTCTTGTACTTTCACTCGCTCCCGGAGCAGTAGTTGTACTCGAATACCAATGTTCAATTCTCTTCCCACACCGAGAGTCCTCACCACTGTACGATCCAAGAAAATAAGACGGCAGTTCTTATTGCCATTCATCTATGGGGCAGAACGACTGAGCTGCCTCTACCGGAGCAAAAAACATGAACGGTTTACTCTGCCCCCTAGTGGCCTGGCCAATAATGACCACTGCAATGTGACTGAAAATTTAACTTTTCCAAAACTCTGAAACTCTTGTCTTAATGTAAATGTATGAAAACGCTGCTACTGCTGCGCATGCACATCACGACCGTAGTAAATAGTTCTTCTGCACGTGTGCAAGTATAGTAGATGGACAATAACAACATTGTTTGCCTCCAGAGGGTCCGCATTGTCCCGAGACTTGGTAGTTTTATAATTGAAAGTTACGCGATAAAGCAATCCAACTTCATTTTCTGCTCATGCGAATGTCCATCTTCTCTCCATTCTTATTTATAGCGCGTTATTCTCTGCATACATACAGTGTGTGTGTGGCTTCATTTCAAAAAGAAACGACAGCATCCACTAGTGGCCTGGCATGCTAACTACATCGCTATATAGAGGGACGTCGATTTCAAAGTATTGCCGAGTAAATGTGAGCGTCAACGCAGCCCAGATGTTTGCATCACTAGTTTTAACAAAGGAGGATTGAGTTAGTTAAGTAGGCAGGAGTTTGGCGAAGTCGTAACGAACCTGATGTATTCTGGACACGTGCCAATGCTGGAGACGGCAGCTCTCCGACTGTAAAATAATAATAGAATTCACAGTAGTAACGGGTTGCTAATAGTGTCTTTGCTCCACGTCACCTTTAACCCGCATGTGTTTCCTGTTTCAGCTCCTCTGAAGTGAGTCAGTGTTTGGCCTCAGGTCAACACCAGGCGAGGTGCTCTATTCAGAGCCGAGGGGTCCGGGGGGGGGGGGGGGGGGGGGGTAGAAAGGGGGTGACATTTTCACTGCAGCCTGGTTTGTCTCCCTGCTCATCTTTCTGCCTCCATGAGCTTCATCCTGCTGCCGGCTTTTCCTGCCAGAGTCTCGCCATATACGTTATTTTTATCTCCTCTCATCTCTGCCCATCCTTTCTTTCTTTTCTCTCTCTAACAAGATGACCTTTGTGAGTCGACCAGCGCTTCAACAGCATCAGCTAAATTAGGAACCCAACAACACCCCCCCCACACACACACACACACACACACAAAACATTGTGTTACTGCTCCCTTAGCTCCTTTAGCCCTGTTAGCTCCTCGAGCCCTGTTAGCTCCTCGAGCCCTGTTAGCTCCTCGAGCCCTGTTAGCTCCTCTTGCCATGTTAGCTCCTTTAGCCCTGTTAGCTCCTCTCGCCCTGTTATCTCCTTTAACCCTGTTAGCTCCTTTAGCCCCATTAGCTCCTCTCGCCCTGTTAGCTCCTTTAGCCCTGCTAGCTCCTTTAGCCCTGTTAGCTCCTCGAGCCTAGTTAGCTCCTCTCGCCCTGTTAGCTCCTCTAGCCCCGTTAGCTCCTTTAGCCTTGTTAGCTGTGACAATGGAAGTTTATGAACAGGTCAGCGCGCCCTGAGATCCCCCCGGCTCTCCGGATGTTTCTCCCCTCGCTCTCGTGTGTTTAGCATGTTTCCTGGCCCACATTAGCCGTCTACACGCTCACTCTGCCTCGTCACTTCACTTTACTGTAACGTCTCAGTCAGGCAGAAGCAGATCAGCTTCCCGAACAGGCCGGGAACACGTCAGATCTACACATCGTGTGCAATGCTTTACCAGCATACTTTTTTCTTTTTTTAAAGTCTGAGTGAAGCAGAGTTGCCGCTCAGACACTGAGAGGAAAAATCACACTCCAAAAATGTTGGTCAAAATATGATTTTGCTGTAATACAACATCATGACCTCACTAGACTTCATATAAAACACTATGTAGGTCATTTAAATGAATTTTTTGGATGGATTTTTTTTTTGCTTTTTTTGAAGAGGAAACCTTGTCAATCAGACATTGATTTAATTAGACTACTTGTGGAGAACTCAATAGGTCTATATACTGATCCCTGTGCTGGTATAATGCGGCCCATGCAAGTCTCTACATGTCTGATGTTGGTCTTCATTAGTTTATAGTATACTGTTGTAGTTTATCCTGGTCTTTTTACCTGTATGGTCTATATTGTCTTGATGCAGGACAATCCAGTCTACATTGGCATGTGCTCCTCCTCCTCCTCCTCACTAAAACATGTGGTGGAATATGAATAAAATCCCCACAGTGTGACAATTTCCCTCTGCAGACCGGCGACACTTTGCAAATTCAACAGCTTTTTTTTTTTTTTTCCCTGCAGTCACAATTTGTATAGAGGCTTCCCCACAGTTGCTCAATTTACAAAGATTTCATGACTCAAAGTACCCAATTACATCCACATTTGAGGAGGAATACTGCGAGCTCCGTTCACAGCCAGTAAAGATAAAGTCTGAGAGCCTCCAGCAGCAACTTCAATTCAAGGGAACAGCACGCTGCAAGAAGTGGCGCTCATTAAAGACGCTGGAAAAAATGACGGCGGCGTCATGGTGGCAGAGTCCCACGTTAGAGATACACACTGCGGAGGACCTGAGCAGATATTGTTAGAAATACTCACACTATGTCATTTAAGCTGCATTTCAGAGTAAATTATGTACGGTCTACCATAAAAATCCTAGGTGCTGTGAACATCCACAATATTACTGAATAATAAAACCATTTGATCTGCATGTTTGTAAACAATTCATTGATAATCCAACATTTGTTTATCACTGTGTAAAGTTTTACACACTTATTATTATAATTTTTTTTAACTGCAGTTTACAATACAATATAATATCCTGGGGCTGAGAAGTAACCAGGCCCTGTTTACATAGCAATGTTCGTTTCCATGACAACGGTACAGAATAATGTTTACCTCCAGGGATTCATGATTCCCAGTTCAAAATAGACTTTATAGTTTTATAGTGTGTACTCACTATTGTGAATATTTATAGTGTATTGTTCTCTGTGAACATGTGTGTGTGGTTTCATTGATAAAAAAAAAAACCAAAAAACTAACAGCACCCACTAGTGGCCTGGAATGCTAACTTCATCGTTTTCAGCGTTTCAGCTATTTCTGTTTAAACAAACATCATTTTAAAAACGCGATGCTCTTTTTTTTTTCAACAAAAATGCAAAAACAATGCGTTTTCACTTATAACATTGTCGCGTAAATTTATTTCAGTGGAGGTCAGACGTATTATTGGCTACTTGAACTATTGTGAGGATCTTGTTTGGGGTGTGTAATGTAGAAAGATAAAAACCAGCAGGGGGTGGTGATGCAACATTATGGATGCAAACTGTTCAACCCAATAGAGGAAGAAGGTATTTTAGTTGTACTTGCCCATACGTGAGGCCGTACGGTGGTGTAGTGGTTCGCCGCTCGCCCTCACAGTGAGAGGTTTGATTGCCGGTTGGTGTTGTGGAAATCAGCCGTTCCTGCCGCTCTCTTCTCACGACATCCTCATTAGTGTCGCTGTGGAAAAGATGGTTTGATCCTGGTTTCTAATTATCCGTCTCTTGCTGTTTTTCTCTTCCCTTTCTGCCTCCCCAGGGAGTTTTCCCTGCCGGCTACATTCACTTGAAGAAGGCCATCGTCACCAACCGAGGGTGAGTTCGCAAACACCAGAAGACGGCGCCATGCACGTCGTGTTCTAAAGAACCTCTGGGTTTATCTTCTGCATGATTTACAGTCGTTTGTGTCGTCATTAACGCCGGCGTCACACCTCACTTTTGTTATTGGATGACCAAAGCCAATTATTTTGTACCGGATATTGATTAAAAAGCAGAATGTATCCTGATGTTTTCTCACTTTGTTGGTAATTATCCCAACATTGGTTCATTGTAATGTTTTATTTCTTACATACAGATACTGAGTGGATCAGAACAACAAAGAAAGACGGTTTAAAGGCTCTATGATGTTTACAGTGTATTGTTCTCTGCATGCATATATAGGTGGTTTTATTACAAATAAATAGCACCCGCTAGTGGCCTGACATGAAAACTACACAATTGCCAGCGTTGCTGCCGTTAATGTGGAAACAAACCAAACAAATCATTTTCAAAAAGTTGCCAACGCTTTTCTGAATCGAAAAAAACCAAAGAGTGTTTTCGCTTAAAAACATTTTTTTGTGGAAACAGGAACTAAGAATGATAAAGCTATAAATATATTGCTTTAATAATACTTAAAAAATGTCTTCTTTTTTTAATCAATAACTTTTTATTATTTATAATACAGCACAACAAAGTGAACACATGCAGAACATAAGATAAGACAAAAAACTAATGATATAAAAAATAAAAAGAAGAAAAAATAGATAATAATATTAAAAGTAATTGTTTAATACAATAATGATAATATTAATAATATAAAAATCATCATAATTTATAAGAAGAAAATAAAGAATAAATTAATTAATCAGTCAATAATAACAACAATACCAAACAAAAGAATGTAAACCTTTTTTCTTTTGTATTTTATTCATCTCATTTCAAATGTTTTTTAATTCCTGTTGCCATAACTGATGCGCCCCGTTTAAATCAATTTGCAGGGTTCAATATTCTTATTTCATAAAATGAGTAAATAATAAGTCAACGTGGTGAAATAATTACATCCTTGAAGACGTCCAGCGGGCGTAATACACCGTGTGGCCTCTAGGTGGTCCGTTTACTTGAGAACTGCAGCTCACTGTTTGAGTCTGGGTGAAGAATAAAGCAGTCACACACACACACACACGCACACACACTAACACACACACACACTGAGATAAATGAAGCCATCAGCTTGATCCATTTATCGTATTATCACACACTCCTCTTCTTTTGTTCGGTTTCACAAACTGAAGGAGTCCAAATCAATCTCATCCTGCTGTTCTCCACAAAAAAACAAAAAAAGACCTGAAACACGTGTCTTTTTGTTGTTTTCCTGCACTTGTCAGACGAACTGGTCTCAGTGTCCTTCACACAAGTACATTTTTAACAAGGATGTGAAGATGAACTGTCACTGAACTTCACACCAGATCTAAAACATGTTTTGATATTGTGTGGTCTTCTTGAAGGCAGCAGAGTTTCTCCTCATGTAGTGCAGTACAGACACTTTTGTTCAAATATTCTGGAGAAAGAAAACCCATTTTTAATTATTCAAACCTCCGTTCTGTCTTTTTGCTGCCTTGCTTGTTTATAATTGCCTCGACGAAACCTTTGTTGTAAAAACTTGTTGGCTCGCGGATGTTCTACAGATGTGAAGAGCAGATGACCTTGTCACCATGTTGCAGATGAAGATTCTGGAAAAAAAAACCTTTGCTCCAGTCGGAGGTTTAAGTCTGTGATCTGTCAGAGACGCACAATCCAAACAATTCCAACTCCGTTGTGGATGTGGCTTGATGCCGTAGTTGACTTTCCTTTAGTCCTCGGAGGCGTTTCTCTCCGCTGCAGCCGAAGCCGTTTAGAGGCTAATTCGATGAGATCCCAGTTTTCTGTGGGGGTCCGTCTAAATAAGGGATGAACCTCCTCTTTTCTCAAGTTCAAGAGCACATATTTTAATACATTTGCATAATGATTGGAAGAGAAAGGCTGTTTTATTTTTTTCAGATTATTGGGAGTAACAGAGCGTGTCCTGATTTGCATAAGAGTTTTTTTTTTTTTTTTAATTAAAGGCAGTGAGGGTAAATTAATTGGAATTAGTGAATCCTTTACTGTTTCTATCAGGCCCCGGGGCAAAAACCACAGGAGAGTTGAGAGAGTGGAGACCAGTGCCTTGCTCGTGTGCGTGGATGCTCTATGAAGTTACATCAGTGAAGCGACGGTCACAACCCACCCTGCATGTTTTTTTTCCGTACGTTTTTTTTTGGGGGGGGGGATACGGCCGCCATGTTTTTCAGAAAACGTGGGGCGGGACTACGTCAACACGAGGTGTAAGTACATGGCCTGTACGCCACGCCTGGCCGTGTGCAGTTAAGATACACTTGCCCTAACCCTTACCCGTACCCTTACCCGTACCCTTAACCTTAACCTTACACTAACCCTAACCCTTACCCTTACCCTTACCCTTACCCTAACCCTAACCCTTACCCTTACCCTTACCCTAACCCTAACCCTTCCCTTATCGCTGGAATAATCAAAATAATCCGAAGTCACTCGATCCAAAGTCCATATCTTAAAAATGCAATAGGTAGCCCACTCCCTTCAGCATTAACCTCAAGCATTTACTTGGTTTATTCAATCAGAAGGTCAGAATCATAGTAAAATCTCATCAGTGGATGATGCATCGACAAGAATCGCATTTTTTTTTTCTCCATAATCTGAGATGAAAAGCATGAAACTCCATATGGTGACGGGAACCTGGAGGTCAATCCCATGTCAGGTCGTCGCTCTGATCCTAACGGGAGTCGATGGGCGGCGTGGAAACAAGCACACACTTGATTTGATTTTACAGAAAAGCCTCTTTAATCCAGAGGTCATAGGGAGCCTTGTTGTTTGTAAAAAGTCGGTCAGTGCAACAACTGCCATGTTATGTTTTTTTTTTTTTTTTCACCTCGCAGACATTTTTAGGAGAACCCCCCCGTGACGCTTGCGCCAAATTACAGATTGGGCTCAGCTCTCACTCTCACTTCCTCTTGCGCTGTGAGAAAAGTGTGTTCGTTTACACGTCAGGTCCTGTTAGGGTCAGTGCAGCGAACGGATCGTCTGTCCGCCGTTTGAACCCGAGGTTTGACTGAGGTTTGACAGTACTCGGCTGTGGCGCCATGTTTGTAAAGGTGAGAGAGTAAAAAAAAAAAAAAGGTGTAAAACAAGCCTGCATCTTGTCTATTGGCAATCTTGACAATCACAGCATTATGTCTTTATTTAAAAACTGAGAAACCCATTACAGACATTTTTTGAAGTCTTTAAACAGATTTACATCTGGTTTTTTGGGTCATTTCGTCAAGTTTCCATTCAGAAGACATTAGATAGGAAGGTAAATGTTCCGCTTATTTTAGGTCAGTGCATCTGGAACAGCATGAAACCGATTCGTCTCTTATTTAGACGACTTTCCACTGCATGTAAATACGCTTCTACCTTGTGGTGTTCATCAGGGTTCTCTTCTCGGTCCTTTATTGTTTGTCCTCTAACTGCTGCCTGTTGGGTAACTTATAAGGCGTTTAAAGAATGCATCCATAGCATTTCTATGCTGATGACATTCATCTCTATGTGTCTATGGCGTGAATACAATCTCCTGATCTTTATATATATATATATATATAATTATTATTTATTTATTTTTATTCTTACTCACCTGTTCGAGCAGATCGTCACTATTTCAGGAGCATTTGAGGATAATTAAGAAACTGTTTCACATTTCACAGTGTGTCAATGTTTTGAGTAAAATGTTCATTTCCCGTCCTCTTCCTCCCGTCCTCTTCCTCCCATCCTTTCTCCCGTCCTCTTTCTCCCATCCTCTGCCTCCCATCCTCTTCCTCCCGTCCTCTTCCTCCCGTCCTCTTCCTCCCATCCTCTTCCTCCCGTCCTCTTCCTCCCATCCTCTTCCTCCCGTCCTCTTCCTCCCATCCTCTTCCTCCTGTCCTCTTCCTCCCGTCCTCTTCCTCCCATCCTCTTCCTCCCGCCCTCTTTCTCCCATCCTCTGCCTCCCATCCTCTTCCTCCCGTCCTCTTCCTCCCGTCCTCTTCCTCCCGTCCTCTTTCTCCCGTCCTCTTCCTCCCATCCTCTTCCTCCCGCCCTCTTCCTCCCGCCCTCTTCCTCCCGCCCTCTTCCTCCCGTCCTCTTCCTCCATCCTCTTCCTCCCATTCTCTTTTTCCCGTCCTTCCTCCCATCCTCTTCCTCCCGTCCTCTTCCTCCCGCCCTCTTCCCCCGGCGCCTCGCAGCTGATTAATTAATAAAAGACGGCGTGCTGATGAGCTTCCCTCCCTGCTGAGTCGGGCGCCTGCTGATTTCACCCACATTCGTTACACGTCTTGTTTCTCAGGCACGTCTCCTCCTCTTCTCCACTATTCTGCTCATCTTACAGCCTTCGCTCCTCCTCCCTTTTCTCCTCCATCCCTCTAATCCTCCTTTTGACATCTTTTTCTCCCATTCCTTCCTCTAACCCCAGGTGTTTGAACACAGAGCCACATGCAGCTTCCCCTTTAATCTCTCAACAAGTAATGGCAAATCAATGACATGATTGTTGACAGAACCACTGTCTTAGTGACTTTACCACATGCAGTGATTTATACAGTAAACACTGGTATTTAGATGGTAAACAATGACATCTATACAGTACACAGCACTGTTTATAGAGTAAACAGTGGTATGTTTGATCTTACCAAATAGTATAAGCTGCTATCAACAGGACTACACAATAAACCCTGTTAATTGCGACATAGTGAGAAGTGATATATTTGATGTCAACATATGGTAAAATAAAAAGCTAGAAACATGTACTACAACATTACATATATTGTGAACGTTACCATTGTTTTTTACTTTTTCAAACATCTTGTAAAATCTTTCAAACATCTTATAGAACTTATATAATTTGAGTGTATTGATTGAGAGAGATTGAAACACATTTTGGTGATTAAAATGACAGCACAGAGTTAGTTTAAATTATGTGTGTGTGTGGATTGTCTCTGGCGGTGGACACTCTAATTGTCTGTGGACGGTTTGTCCCACTTCTGTGCGCCAGTGGACTGTGACGGCCGTCGAAGCGCCGTCCCCTCAAAGCGACCATTGTTGCGGCTCAACTGTACGAAACGCCACACAAAGGAGCGAATTCCTGCGTCGACAAACAGGGTCAACTGTTCACCGGGTCGCTCGCCGCCTCTTTTCACGTTTGTGTTGCAGCGTCGTTGCGGCGGGACGCGTCCCTCTGTATGAAACCTGTCCCTCTGCTTTACAGGCCACACGAGACGGTGACGCCGCTGGAGGACCCCATAGTGACCGAGGTGACGTCCACGCTGCAGGAATGGGCCTCACTGTGGAAGCAGCTCTACGTGGTGAGACGCCGTCCTCTGGACGGAGACATTCTGACACCAGGGACACTAAACACACAAGCACAGACTGGGAAGTCTTCAGAGAGCTGCTTGTCTTTGTTGATGTCATGAGGTGTAATCCCTCCATGCATACATACATCCATCCATACAACCATCCATACATACATACATACATCCATACATACATACATACCTACATGTGCATCCTTTCATCCTTCCATTCATCCATCCACCAGCCCATCCGTCTGTCTGTCCATCCTTCCATCCATCTGTCGGTCCATACATCCATACAACGATCTATCCTTCCATCCTCCATCCATCCATCCATCGCACAGCAGAGGCAGATGTAGCCGCTAATGCTAACAGCTCTCCACTCATCTCTTCAGCTCGCCGTTGGGAAATTTAAAGTTTTACTTTTTTATCATCCGTCACTAAGTGCAAAGTTTCACACTAAGAGCTTTTCACTGGAAGATTTTCCCCAAATGACGCGTACGTGGAAGATAAAGAGCTGAAGATGTGCTGAGGTTGTGTCTCCTTCTCTCTTTGTGTTGTAGTTTTTTTTTTTAAAGCTGTAAACATCCTGCTTTTCTCACTTCTCTTCAGCTTCTTTACTGCTTTGTTGAGTTCACACTTACAGGCCTTCATAAAGAAGACGGGAAAAGTTTAACACCAAAGTAGAAGTGAAACTTAGAGGAGTCACAGCAGCGCCCCCTGCTGGAGGCTGTCTGCTCATTAAGCTGTGTGAACAGTCAAAACAGCGACGACGTGTCCGCTCTACTATATGAATGTAAACACTGCATTAGCATTAGCATTAGCATTAACAAAAGCTGCTGTCACCATTACAAAGTACCTGCTACTGTTTCACTAAACTTCTATTTACTAAATAATAATAATAACTCAGTCCTCTTGATAGCAACTTGAACCAGTGGAAGAACATTGGCATTAGCAT